>NC_056741.1:1899610838-1899618338 GCF_019279795.1 Protopterus annectens
AAGACAGGCTTAAATAAAAAACAGACTTGAAAAAATGCCAGATGTCTATCTAATCAATGCCCTGAATTTTAAAATAGGTACTAGAGACAAAGTGTCATTTAATCCAGGTTCAAAAAAAGCATTTAATAAAAATTGCACTTTAACTCACACAGTTCAATATTTAATTACCACTAACCTGCTCCTGGTGATTTTTGAACTGTTTCTAAAATGCCAAATTTAAAACATTTAAAACCGATACATTTTGAAGAATGTCTATACAAAGCATTTTTAAAAATTTTTTGAGAAGCAGCATAACCATGTTCATATATACATTTTCTTAATTGTCTTTCGGTCTTGCCAACATAAAAATATTTACAGGTGTCACACACACAGCTAAATATACCAAATCTTTTGTGGCACAATTCCCAGGTTTTAAAACTGCTGGTCTAGCCCTTTCAGGCAAAAATATAAATTTTTCATCCAAACTAAATTTACAAAAGGCACAACAGCTACACTTCGTCTTACCTTTTTCAAGTGGGTTATACACGATGATATTATCTTCAAACAAATATTTAAGATTTTTCCCCATTCTATAAATAAACCAAGGTTCTTCACCTAAAAATTCGCGTGAAGTCTGTGATGGTCCTAAAAATAACCCAATATTTTTTCATTATTTCTTTCACTTCTTTGCAGCCCTCCCCAAAAGGAACTACCATACTTCTGTTAAATTATTTTACCAGTGAGTTTGTTTTATACCTTACATTTGCAGTACCTTCACTCAAAAGGGGTTTAAACTTTGCACCCCTGGCTACTGCCACCTCATCACTAACTTTACAAATAAAATCCCCAGGATAACCTTTTTCTACAAATAATTTTGTGATAAATAAAATTTCTCTTCTTAAAGAATTCCAATCAGAGCACATACTTGATGCTCTGACTAACTGACCTTTTAAAATATTCTTCCTAGTTTCAAATGGATGTTGATTATTAAAATTTAGACAGCTGTTAGAAAATGTTTCTTTACGAAAAATAGTGGAACTGAACAAAGCATTAGATTCATCTTTAGAAATTCTTACTTCTAAAAAGTCTATACTAGTTATTTGAACTATTACTAGTGACGCTTAAAAATGAGGGAAGATGATTTAAATAAAAGGCTAAAAAAGAAGTTATGTACTCACCATAACGTTCCATCTGAGTAGGTACTTCATTTGTCTGCAACCTTTGGGTATCGGATCCGACTTCGGATCCGAGCCGGCAGCTTTCCAAGCTCCAAGATCCGAGATCCTAGCTCCTCCCCCCTACCCATAATCCCCTGCTACCAACCATATTACCTCAGATCGTTTTTTTTTTTTGCCTCACCAACCTGGTAACATGAAAAATCAACTGCAAAGGTGATCATAAAATCCCGAAAGGTTCGGGGGATGGCAGGGGGGGTCGGTTGCAGACAAATGAAGTACCTACTCAGATGGAACTTTATGGTGAGTATATAACTTCTTTATCTGAAGTAGTTACTTCATTTGCTCTGCAACCTGTGGGACAGAGTCCCCAGCTACCTTATAAGAACCTGGGTAGTCCTTACGGAAGGATATTCTGAAGCACCGCGGAGCCAAAAGAAGCCCTACTTCTCGAAATCACATCTAGTTTAGAATGAGAAATGAATGTATGAGAAGAGGAGCAAGTAGCTGCTGAACATATGTCGTCCACTGGAACCCTAGACCAAAAGGCGGTTGAGGTGGCTACAGATCTTGTAGAATGAGCATGGATACTAACCGGGGCTGGTTTGCCAAACGATATGTACCCCTGAATAATACACTGACGAATCCAATTTGCTACAGTCACTTTGGAAATGGCTTTGCCCATGGCTGATTTTGCATGAGAGACAAACAACTGGTCTGACTTGCGAAACTCTCTAGTCCTATGCAAGTAGAAACGCAGTTGTCTGTGTACATCCAATTTGTGTAATGTGTATTCTCCCTTGTTCTGAAATGTTGGAAAAAACACTGGTAGATTTATCGATTGATTTATATTTGCTTCTGAAGCAACCTTAGGCAAGAAAGACGGGTTAGTCCTGAGGGACACTATCTTTGTGAAAGATAAGGTAAGGAGGTTTCATACACAAGGCTTGCAATTTTGAAACTCTTTTGGCCGAAGTAATAGCCACTAAGAAGGCCGTTTTCCATGACAATAACTTCAACGGGATTGAGGCTGCAGGTTCAAAAGGTGGACTCGTCAAGGCTTGCAAGACTAGAGTGAGATCCCATGGGGGAACCACAGACTTTATTGGTGGATTTAAAAGGAAGATGCCTCATAAGAAGGTTTTGCACAACTTTGCAGATGCTAAGGAACCTATGCCATCACCCACATGAAAATGGGAGATGGCCGCCAATTGCACCTTAACCGTAGAAGCGCTTGCTCCCTGCCGAAAGATCAACGAGAGGAAGTCCAGAATGGTCGGAATAGGGACAGTAAATGGGTCCAAGCCCTTGTCTTTGGCCCAAATGGAAAAACGTTTCCATTTACTGTTGTAAAGTTTTCTGGTAGACGGCTTATGAGCCGCAACCAGAATGGCCTTGACGGGAGATGAGATACCGGGAGTCCTAGCCATTAATGGAACTGGATCAGCCAAGCTGCAAGCTTGAGGTTGACCAGGTTCGGGGTTGGGCAACCCACGGGATGAGAGATCAGTTCTGGACTGGGATCCAGTATCCACGGAGGAGCCACACTGTGAGACCACAGAAAGGGGAACCAGATCTGCCGAGGCCAGAATGGGGCTATGAGGATAACTCTGCTCCCCAACCGACAGGCTTTCTGAATGAATTTCATCATCAGTGGAAGGGGGGGATAAGCATAAAGGAGCCCGGGAGGCCAAGCATGGACTAGAGTGTCTCTGGGGGTCTCCCCTCTGGGGGGAATTATTGCGAAGTACTCGCTGCATTTTGTGTTTAAAGGAGAAGCAAAAAGATCGCAGCGAGGCCGACCCCATTTGAGGAAGATCTGCTTCTCAACAGATGGATTCAGAGACCACTCGTACTGAGTGAGAAGCAATCGACTTAGCTTGTCCGCTAATATGTTGGACCGTCCCAGGATGTGCGTTGCTACCAGAAAACGGTTGGTGGAGATCGCCCATTCCCAAACTCTCATGGCCTCTCGACACAGGGGATAGGATCTGGTTCCTCCCTGTTTGTTTATATACCAGACTACAGACATGTTGTCTGTCTGGATCGCAATAGTCCCCAGGGGGAGAAGGTCGTGGAGAGCTTGCAACGCCAAAAGCACCGCCCTCATCTCTAGGACACTGATATGCAATGCGGTCTCTAGGGAAGTCCACGTGCCTTGAACGGATCTGCCTGAACAATGCCCCCCCCCACCCGAGGCGAGAAGCGTCCGTGGTCAACGTGGCTTCGACTGGGGGAATCACGAAAGGCCTCCCTTCTCTGAGTTCCCGCGCATGTAACCACCAAAGAAGGGAGTCCCTGCAAACTCTGCTCAGCAGTATCGACGTGTTCAATGGGTGGAACAAGAGGGACCATTGGACTTGAAGGGTCCATTGTAATATTCACATTTGCAGACGGGCATGGAGGGAAAGACCAATCGCTGCTGCCATAGACCCCAGTGCCCTCAGGACTAACTCCGCTGGAGGAGTAGGACTCCGGAGAAGGGCTAACACCTGATAAGACAAGCTGTTCAGTCTGACTGATGTTAGAGTAGCTCGGGAGATTCAAGTAAACAACTTGGCCCCTATGAATTCCAGGGCTTGAGTGGGGCACAGGCAGGACTTCTGCCGGTTTACTGAAATGCCTAGGTTGTGGGCTAGGGTCAGTGCGTAACCTCTCGCCACAGAGAGCTGATGCCTGTTGGTCGCGATGAGGAGCCAGTCGTCTAGGTATGGGAAGACCTGAATGCCCTGAAGTCTCAGGTGGGCTGCAACCACGGCCATGACCTTGGTGAACACTCTAGTGGCTGAGGTGAGGCCGAATGGAAGAACCCTGAATTGATAATGACTGGCTCCGAGCCGGAAGCGGAGAAACCTCCTGGATCGTCTGTCCATCAAGATGTGGTAGTACGCATCCTTGAGGTCTATGGAGCACATCCAGTCGTTCTCCCGCAGAAGGGGGAGAATAGATTGAAGAGTGACCATCCGGAACTTTTCCTTGGGTATGAACAGGTTCAGAGCGGAAAGGTCTAAGATGGGACTGAGGTCCCCGGTTTTCTTTGGCACCAAAAAGAACCTTGAGTAATAACCCAATCCGGACTGATCTGGGGGGACGGGCTGGATGGCTCTTTTTCTTAGTAGCTTCAAAATCTCTGAAGCCACTGCCTCCCTCTGATCGGGTGGGACATCGGGGAGGCATCTGGTTTTGGGGGGCAGATTTAGGAATGGAATGAAATAACCTCTGGAAATGATACGGAGCACCCATCGATCCGTTGTAAGGGACTCCCAGTTTGACAGGTGCTCCGTCAACCGCCCCCCGACTGCCTCCAGAGAGGGACAGTTGGGCAAGCCCTCAGGGCTATTGCGTGGGTCTGTCCGAGAAAGGTTCTCTAGACCCGAAATTACGCGGCCCCCCTATGCCTCTGGGCCGGTGTCCGCCTTGTCCTCCTCTGCCTCTAGAGGACGAGTGGTCCGCAGCTGGATGGGATTGCTGAGACTTGCGAAACCACAGCTTCTTTTGTCCCCTCTGATTCCTGGAGAAAGATCTTTGGGGACTAGAGAAGCAGACTCCGACGGCAGACAGCGTCTTCCCGTCCTTTTCTCTTTGGACCAGCGTATCGCAAACGGTCTTGCCGAAAAGAGCAGAACTGTCAAAGGGGGCGTTCGCGAAGGACGCCTTTAAGGGATCCGCAAAGTCGCAAAGACGGAGCCAGGCGTGACATCGTAAGACGACCCCTGCTCCGCTGGCTCTAGCGGCTCCTTCCGAAGCATGGGAGAGGAGCCACATAGACGTATTAGAGATGGATTTCAGAGTGGCCATTCATGTCGTAAACACATTCCTGTCTCCGACCGACATGGACTCCGGGAAGGCTGCAGGGTATTCCTTGATCAAGTCTCGCTGCAGCCTGATGGTATGTGCCATATAGTTCAGCGCCCTTATGGAAAAGGTCGCTGAAGCAAACATCCGCTTCCCAATCCGGTCCAACGCGCGAGATTCTTTATCTGGCAGGTGGACCAAAGAACTCTCCTGAGCGAGTTCTTTCTTGGTGGCCGCCGCCACCAACTTGGCATCAACAGGGGTTCCTTTGGCCCATGACTGTCTATCTGTGGGGGGACTTAGTACTTTATCGGGACGCCTAGGGATTGGCTCCACGGTGTCGGGCTCCTTCCACGCCCTGGTGGTAATTAAGTCCACCAGGGGGTCAGCTGGAGGGGACACCCAGGAGGTAGACGGGCCTGCCTCAAACGCCTCCAGGAACACGGATTCAACAAGGGAAGGTTTTTGGGCAGACCACCCCCCTCTAATATGCAACATTTCCATGATGTCTCCAAAGGAGACATCTTCAGGGGGTGACCTTGGGGAACCTTCCCTATCATCTAAGTCCGTGTCGGTGGTAACGGACTCGGGGGAGTCCAGGTGCCTCCTTTTACACCGACGTTTCCGAGGAACCTCCTCGGAGGGGCTATCCGAAGAGGGCTCGTCCACGGGTTGTTGTTCCTCCACGGAAACTAGCTGGAGGGCTTGGGCAGGCTGTCCCGATGGTCGGATGATGGAAGACGGACCCTCATACAGTGGGGGTATGGGTGGATCCGAAGCCCGAACCGGGGATCTGGAGGATCTCGACAGTACCCTCTCCACTACCTCAAAAGCCGAAGGAGAATCACCCTCGCCAGCCTCTGAGAGCAATCTCCTCAGCTCCGAGGAAGGGATCGGGGTCGGAACAGATGCAGTCGGTGCCGAGAGAGAGGTGCGCTCCGAAGACACAACTCCCTCGGATCCGACGCTCAGCCCTCGGCCCCGAGAGCTCGGATCAGACAAGCTCGAGGGCATAGTCGGCGTCAAAGAGACCAGCGCTATCGGCGCTGACAAATCCCTGGGTCCGAAGGGGCCCGGATCCAATGACTCCGAGATCTGAAAACGAGTCGGAGAAGGAGTGATCGGGGCAAACATGGGGGCCGCACTCCCCCCCAGAGGGGGGGGGAGGCAAGAGCACCCCCATCTGCATTTGGATCTGGAAGAACCGACGCATCATCCGATCCATATCCGCTTCGGAGATGCTTCTGGTTGACCTGGAAGAGGTAGTCGAGGTTGGCCGGGAGGGCCGCCTCGACGACCTCGAGGGAGACCGATCCTCCTCCTCCGGCTCCGGCGAGAAACTAGGCGAACGGAGCCGAGAGGAGGAGGATCCAGAGACCCCCGAAGGAGACTTAGCTACCTTAGCTGGCAGAGCCGAGCGGTGAGATTCGGCCCGCCTTTTATGGGATCTATGTCCCTCCTTATCCTTGTGCCTCTTCTCCTTAGAAGAGGAGGCACTAGTTTCCCCAGAGCTCAAACCTGAAGAGGGAGGATGAGTCCCGGGTTGAGCTAAGGGAACAGAGGGCGCCGAGGCAGCCGGAGCCTGAACGTGAGAGGAAGAAGAAGCTGACTCCTGGGGGAGCTTTCCCGCCAGGATCAGCTTGTTCTTCCTATCCCGAAGTGCCCGGGGGTTAAAGGCCGCACAGATCTGACAGGCCTCTGAAAGATGGGCTGCCCCCAGGCACAAAACGCACTGAGTGTGGCCATCAGCTGGGGAAAGCTTGTGGCCACACTCAGTACATTTAGAAAAAATGGCCTTAGGCCCTTCCACCATGTTAGCACTCACACACACACACACACACCCAAACACTAAGGGGGGATGGGGAGTGACTAAAGAAAACTAGTTAACTGTACCAAGGAAAAAAATCTAAACTAGCACAAAAAGGGGTAGAAAAGGGCTTACTACCACACACACACACTATTTTTTTACTCTAGAAGAGGTTATAATCAGAAACGATCTCACCCAGCCAGGAGCTCTTCAAAAGTAAAGCTTCTTCAGCCGCGGCAAAAAACGATCTGAGGTAATATGGTTGGTAGCAGGGGATTATGGGTAGGGGGAGGAGCTAGGAGCTCGGATCTTGGAGCTTGGAAAGCTGTCGGATCCGATACCCACAGGTTGCAGAGCAAATGAAGTAACTACTTCAGATTCACTGTTTGCTGAACCTGATTCCTTCCAAAGGATGAAAAAATTATCGAAAAAACGGAGATATAAATACCATCTATCTTTAAATTCAGTTGTAAACACGAACTTACGTTCCCTGGCATGCATCACCATATTTGCATATATGGTGGCACAAATGGCCCCCACTGCAACTCCCTTTATCTGCTTAAAACATAAGTAATTGTTATCTAAAATCATATCCATAGTATTGACCACAAAATTAATCATAGTACTATTCAAGTCAGTAAGGTCAATAACTGCTTACAAAAATAAATCAAGTCCTTCTTGGTGTGGTATACTAGTAAAAAAATCAACCACGTTCAATGTAGTAAAAGATACATCAGACACAAA
>NC_056741.1:1899925838-1900033338 GCF_019279795.1 Protopterus annectens
AGAAAATAAGGGATTACCTCGATAATATGCACAAGTTTAGAAAGATTGCTGTTAAGACTATTGTGATTATTGTTGGATTAAACTGATTTTGGACAACTACAAGTTCGTTTGTTATTTGCACCATTGGTCTGACTGGCAGGAAGGTGTTTTTCGATTTACAATTTTTTTTCATAATAACTCTACAGCACAAAAACTTTTAGCACAACGACTCAGGCAAGAGAAAGTGGAAAGGGCTGTCACCAAGCTTAAGGAGCCTATATCAAGGAAGATAACAAAAGAGTCTGCAGAAATATTAGAAATATTTCGAAAATTTTATGAAAGTTTGTATAAAGCAGAGAAACACAGAAATCAAGAAAAGGTACAAATGGAAATGTTTATGGAAGAATTAAATATGCCAAGGTCAGCAGTAGATGAGGCTCAATTCCTAACAGTTGGGACAGGAAGAGATGAGATAAAAAATGGCTATGTATAACCAATATACAGTAAAGTCTTCGGAATAGATGGTATTCCTGTGGAAGTTTGGAAGCTAGGAAGGAAAAAAATGATAAAGATCTGCCAGGTTTTATTTAACAATATTTTAAGAGGAGGAAGAAGTACCAGCATCCTGGAAGAAGGCGGTGGTAACGGTAATACCCAAAGATGTTAAAGATCCATCTGGACAAGCTTCATAACAGGCCCATTCCAACACTAAACCATGATTATAATGCCTTTTTGTCTACAATGGTTAAAAGAATGGCAAAAGTGATACCAACATTGACAGATATGGATCAGTGTGGTTTTGTGGATGGGAGGCAAACATTTGACAATATTAACAGAACACTGATGATCCAAAGAGAAGCAGAATGTAAGAAAATACCACTGTTATTGCTGGGTCTTGATGCAGAGAAAGCATTTGACAGAGTAGAACGGAACTTCATGAGCAGGGCAATGGAAGTACTTGTTTTCCCTGATACAATTATAAGGTTGATTAGGAGTATATATGAAGGACTGGAGGCAAAAATTGAAGTTGGTTGGGTCCACTTTGATAACTTCTGCTTGAGTAGAGGAACCAGGCAGGATTGTCTGCTTTCTCCTTTTCTGTTTGCATTATATTTAGAACCACTGGCAAAGAAAATAAGGGACTCAGAAATCCAGGGATATAATTCATATGGTAGTCAGGAAAAGCTGGCTCTATTTGCAGATGATATTTTATACATGACAAATCCAGAAAGGGACATTACAGTATTCTGGAACATTTTAAGACAGTTTCAAATCCTCTGGGGATACAAAATCAATGAAGCTAAAACAAAGGCAATAGCTGCAAATTATGTACCCACACAAGAATTGGTCCAACAATATGCATATTTGTGGAAACATGATAAAATGAAGTATTTAGGAATACGGTTTAGAAATGACTCTGTTGTGGCAGCTAAGGATATGTTGGAAGAGACTAAACAGAAGATAATACAAAAATTGAGAAACTGGAAGCTTTGTTATATTAATATGGATACTCAGATACAAGCAATTAAAATGCTTTTAGTCCCTTTAGTCTTGTACACAGGCCAGGCAAATTTTTATCAAGTGGAGGAGAAGCTGTGGACAGCAATTAAAAAAAAAAAAAAAAAAGAGTTAAAGGATTTTATCTGAGAAAGGAAGACAGCAAGGGTCAAGTGGCATAAGCTGATTCTTCCAACAGAACAAGGCAGACTAGGATACAGAATCGAAACTGCCTAGACATAGTACAGCCTTGATGAGTCTAATTATGGTGGCTGCCAAAAAGGCAATTATTAGAAAATGGAAATCAAAGTCTAGCTCAACTTTACTAGAAGTAGTGAATATAGTAACAGAGATAAAACAACTGGAATTGGTATCTTTAGGAAAAGGACGGAGCAAACTACATAGAAAAAAATGGGAATTGTGGGAACAATATAGGCAGAGAAGGAATGAAGCAGGATTTGAATGAGCCATATAATGCTTAACTAACAATGACTGAAGAGAATACAAGTGATGCATAATGTCTACAACTACAGTTGTTTCAATGGTTTGCAACTAAAGTGGTGTCAATGTAGTTTGTTTTTCAAACAAAACTGTCCCCAACCAGTTACAAGTCCATGGAAAACTTCAGGAAAAACAAAAAACAAAATACATATAGGATTCAGTGCTGTGTCTTTTTTCTGATGAAGCAATATTGTTCATTGCGAAAGTGCCCATGTTCAATAAATAATTTTACACTGTTCTTTGGAGCTTTTACTGCTGTGTGCCTGCCTTGCTGTAGCATGGATTTTTTGGTTTTTCTGTGGTTTGTTGTCCATTTATATAAATGTAAGACTGCCTGCGTCATATAAGATAATTTAATAAACATGTTTATTAAAAAAAAAAAAAAAAAAAATAAGGAAAAAACACAATCATTAGCTCCATATATTAAAAGGAGCAGCTGAGGTTAATTAATTGCCATTGCCTCACCAGATCGAATACATTTCTCCATAAGTGGTAAAATATTATACTGTAAATATGCTGGGAAGCTCATTCTTTGCTGCTGTAAACATTTAAAGTGGCAAGCACAGTCCTCAAATTGTTTCAGTTTGTTCATAAATCGTTGAATAGAATTTTCACTTATAGTACCACCATAATATCGACACCATCCTGTTTCAAATTAACTTAAAAGTGAAGACGTGAAGAACAATAGAACTATGATAGCTAAACCTACATTTTCACCAGAGAATAATGAGGTTCAGAACTTGACAAATAGTGCTAGTAATAAGAAAGGAAATAAAGTCAGATATATGTTGACATTCAACAGAAATACAAATAAGGTCAAAAATATAATTAGCAAATACTGGCACATCTTACAAGATGTCCCAGAATTGAATTTACGAGTTATAAGTAAACCTAGCTTTGGATATAAGAAAAGTCAACATTTAAAACATGTTGTTTTACAAAGAACACACTAAATTAAACAGGAAGATCAGAGTAACCAAGAAAAAGGGTACATCAAAATGTGGTAAGTGTTTATATTAAAGTTTTATAAGCAATGAGAATATGTTCATTCATCCAATTACTAAAAGGAAAAACACACTAACAGCATATGGCAATTGTGACACAAAAAATTTAGTATACTTAGCTAGGTGTAACCTGTGTCAAGCATATTATGTCAGGAAAACAAGCCAAAAGCTCAAAGAGAGAAAAGGAAATAATTTATCAAAACTAGAGAGAGTTTATCAAATTTATCAAAACTAACCCCTTTGGTAAGCATAAGAAAGCAAAAGGTGCTGAACATAATTTTAAATTTTCCATTTTAAAATGTATCATACTGAGTTGGAAGAGTTTTATTGGATACTACGCCTTAGAGCACACACAACTCCAGGGCTTAATGGTAGGGTTTCACTTAAACCAATGTTGAGAGAATTAAAAAAAAAAAAGTTTAATGAGTGTGTCATGTGACTTTTACAAGGCTATAAATTGATCATGTGTTGTTTTAATACATTCTTTGTCTTGCCTGAAGAAACCCAGCAGGGTAAAAGTTTTTACTAGGCACTTCTTTGTTTTTTTTATGGAGTTTAACTCTGATAGCTGTTTGTGGTTCAAGCCGCTATTTGTTTTACTTGCTTTGTTCTGTAGATTTATAAGTCACTGTTAGTACTTGAGTTAGTGGCTACTGTGTCAATTTTTTTTAATGTAGGAAAAGTTGTTCAAATCAACCTGTGACTGTACACAGGATCCCTGCATTCCATGAAGATAAGAAATCGTATTCATACATGACTTTACACCAGAATGATGTCAGATGATCCTAAATGGGATACGACTGCCCCCCTCAGTGGTCTCATTCCAGGTTGCCAGGCTGATTTTTAGCCTCCCAGTCTACACCCTTGTCTCCCCTGAATTTCTTAGTCACCTACAAAGCTTAAAGATCACCAGCAGGATAAGATAAAGGGTGAATGGCAAGAAGGTGGTTCTCAACTCAGTAAAGTACAGTTGTGTATACTTACCAAAAATGTAGATGTTCGAGTGTATTCACTGTTGCAGTCATCACATTTGCATTATCCTTGCCAGGGTAGCCCTCGGCCGGCCCGAATACCAGAGACTTAATATTTCTGTGTCGGTTGCTGTCGCTTGAGGACTGACGTCAGGTTGTCAGTAGTATAAAATAAGGCAGCCAACACCATTACATCCGTTTTTCTTGCCCTAACCTGTCAGGAGCCCCCAAAGTAGGAGGCCAGGTTCTGGTGGAAGAACCCCATCAGTGGAAAATAAATACCAATATGTCCCTTGTAAGGAAAGGAGAACAAAAAGGAAGAAAGGTAATAAAAGGAGAAAGAGAAGAAAGGGGGATTGAGGGAAGGAAATCAGGACTGCAACAGTGAATACACTCGAGCGCCTACATTTATGGTAAGTGTACACAACTATACTATGTTCTTGTTGTTTCACTGTTGCAGTCATTACATTTGGGTTGATTCCCTAAGCTGAGGAAATGGGTGGAGGCACTGAAGGAAACTAGGGGCTGGCTAGGATGCCTTGCAAGACTGCAGAGGCAAAACCTGCCCTGAATTTGGAGAAGAGAGGCAGGTGGTAATGCTTGGTAAAAGTGTGAACAGACGTTCAGGTGGCAACCTCCAGGATGTCCCTGGTGGGGACTCCTCTAAAGAAAGCTGCATAGGTGGAGGCTGCTCTGGTGGAGTGTGTCCTGACCCCTTTGGGGGAGGCTTTCCATGCTGTTTGTAGAAGAAATGGATGCAGTGTGCTATCCAATTGGAAATGGTTTGCTTGGAGATGGGCTTTGCCTTCTGCCCCTGTAACAAAGCTAACCAGCAATTGATCAGACTTTCTGAAGGATTCAGTCCTGTCCAGATAGAATCTGAGCTGTGTGTGCACATCTAGAGAGTGAAGAATCCTTTCCCCCTTGTTCTGGGGATTGAGTAAGAAGGTGGGAAAATGAATGGATTTGTTGACAGCCACACTGGACACCACCCTTGAGCATGAAGGATGGGTTAACTTCTGAGGGATACCCTGTCTGCATGGAAGATGATGAAGGGTTCCACAGCCATGAGTGCTTGCAGCTCAGAGACTCTTCTGGCTGCAGTGATGGCCAGAAGGAATGCTGTCTTCCATGAGAGAAATTTTAGTTCTGCAGAAGAAGCTGATTAAAAAGGAGGCAGGGTGAACCTTTCCAAGACAAAGTTAAGGTCCCAAGCTGGTGTAGGTGCCCTTCTGGGGGGCCTCAAGTTGCTAGCCCGTCTGAGGAACTATTTGATCCAAGGGTGTGAGAAAAGGGGTTGCTCAGTGGGAAAATGAGCAGAAATAGCAGAGGCATGAATTTTTATAGAAGAGAAAGAGAGACCACTATTGTCGGGGCCAGTCTGGAGCTGTAAGAATGGTTCTTGTTTTTTTCTCCCTTAGTTTGAGCAGTACCCTGGGGATGAGGGGAAGGGGAGGAAAGGGACAGACTGAAAGATTGACCCATGGGAAGGACAGGGCATCCACGTTCCAAGCCATGCAGAGATTGGTGTGGGAGGCACTTAGGTCGATGTTTGGGGTTCCCATTTCAGTGTTATTAGGGTGAAGGTGCTTCTGTTGAGCTGCCACTCGTGTGGGTCTGCTTAATTGGGCTGCCAGGGAATTGACAGAGTGTGGTAGGAATTGTGCTAATAGGTGCAGTTGCATGGAAGAGGCTGTGAGCCAAAGGGTCATGGCCTGCCTGCATAGAGGGTAGGAGTGAAATCCTCCCTGCTTGTTGATCTACCACAAAACAGTGGTGTTGTCTGTTTTGATCAGGAGAACCCCTGGAGAAAGAAAGGTTTTGAAAGCTATCAAGGCATGCTGCACAACCATCATCTCTTTTTGATTGATGTGCAAGGGGATTTGCTGTGGGCTCCACTGGCCCTGTATGCACCTGCTGTCCAGGTGTGCACCCCAAGCGTAGTCTAATGCGTTTGTGGTGAGGGTCTGGGTGGAGAGAATGGCAGTCCCTTGTTGTGGGAGCATGCTGTTGCCCACCAAAAAAATTCCTTTTTGAGGCAAGGAATTATTGGTAGAACAGTTTCCAGGTCTTAAGAGTGTTGACACCAAAGGCTCTTTAGGTACCATTGAAGTTTCCTCATATGCAGTCTGGCATATGGAATGAGTAGTATGCAAGACACCATGAACCTCAGAGCTTGCAGGATCTTCCTTGCAGATAGCTGGGGCCTGGTGGCCAGTTGAGAGAAGTAGGCTGTCAGGAAAATTTGTTTCTCTGGTGTAAGGTTTGCAATCCGGGATGCTGTGCCCAGACTTGCTCCCACGAAGATTATCCTTTGGGTGGGCACCTGTTTGGATTTATTATTGTTGATTTTGTACCATAGGGAGGTTAGTAAGGTCTTTACAAAGGCCAGGTGCTTGAGCAGCTTTTCCTGGCTGTCTGCCTGAATAAGGCAGTCATCTAAGTATGGGTAAATTTGAATATTTCTTTGTCTGCAAAAGGCAATGGCCGGCGCCTGACATTTTGTGAAAACTCTGGGAGCAGTAAATAAGGCAAAGGGAAGCACAGAGAAATGAAAGTATTGAGATCCTGCCCTGAAGCGAAGATATTTCCTACATGATTCCCTGAAAGGAATGTGGAGGTAGGCCTCTTTTAGATCTAGGTTGGCTAGCCAAGCATCCCTGGAGAGCATGGGTAGCAGCTGCTGGAGGGTGAGCATTTTGAATTTTGGGATCACCAGGGAGGTGTTTAGCATGTACAGATCGAGGATGGGGCGGGCAGGTGCCCTCTTTTCTGCAGACCAGAAAAAGTCTGGAGTAGAAGCCTTGGCCTATCTGTTCTGCAGGAATGTGCTCTACTGCCCTCATAGAGAGCAGGGAATGGATTTGATTTTGAGCCTCTGCCCACTGATTTGGTGGTAGATCTGGGAACCCTTTTGGGGTTGGAAAGGTGTGGAAGGAGAATATGTAACCTTGAGACACAATGTTCAGAACCCATTGGTCCTTAGTAATGGTGGTCCAGGTGCTTGAGGGAAAGGAGAGTTTTCCTCCAAGGGGTAAGTGAAGGTGGGCAGAGGGGAGGTCAGGAGGAGGTGAGTCATTACGAATTCTTACCATAAAGGGGTGTCTTAGAACTCCCTGGTTCTGAAGTGGAGTTAGTCCACTGCTTAGATAGTACAGTTGTGTACACTTACCATAAATGTAGATGTTCGAGTATATTCATTGTTGCAGTCATTACATTTGGGTTATCTGCTTGAAGGTAGCCCTCAGCCGGCCTGATTATCAAAGTCTTGGGTCCTGCATCGGTTGCGGTCTCTTCTTCCATGATGTCAGGTAGTCAGGGGTATAAAGCATGCAGCTGATGCCATTACATCAGTTTTTCTTGCCCCAGATGTCAGGTGCCCCCATAATGGGAAGCAATTATATACAAGGTTACACCTCCAACAAAAAGCAAATGCACCAGAAAGCTTAAATACTGTAAACAAGAAGAGAGGTATAGCCAATAGAAGTCAGGGGGCTGGAGGGAGGGTAACTAGGACTGCAACAGTGAATACACGCGAACATTTACATTTATAGCAAGTGTACAACTGTACTATGCTCTTCGTGTTTCACTGTTGCATTCATTACATTTGGGCAGATTCCCAAAGCTAAGGCAAGGAGGCGGCAATTAGAGAGCATTAGGACCAACTATTAGGCCCTGCAAGACTGTAGTGGCAAAACCAGCTCTGGATTTAGAAAAAATAGGCAAGTGGTAATGCTTGGTGAAGGTATGAACAGAACTCCAGGTAGCAGCTTCTAGGATGTCCCTGTTAGGAACACCTCGGAGAAAGGCTGTTGAAGTAGATGCAGCCCTGGTGGAATATGATCTTATCCCCTGTGGGGTAGGTTTTCCAAGGTGCTTATAGCAGAAATGAATGCAATGGCCTATCCACTTAGAAATGATTTGCTTTGAAATGGCCTTCCCCTCTGCCCCTGCAGCAAAGGCAACTAGCAGCTGTTCAGTTTTCCTGAGAGGCTTAGTCCTGTCCAAATAAAATCCAAGTTGTCTGTGCACGTCCAAAGAGTGCAGTATTCATTCTCCTTTGTTCTGTGGATTAGAAAAGAAGGTTGGCAAATGAATGGACTGATTAAGGGTCACACTGGATACCACCTTGGGCATAAAGGAAGGATTGGTCCTGAGGGACACCCTGTCTGCATGGAAGATGATGAAGGTCTCCACTGCCATGAGGGCTTGTAATTCAGACACTCTTCTTGCTGAAGTGATGGCTAGAAAGAAGGCTGTTTTCCAAGAAAGGAATTTCAACTCTGCAGTTGCAGCTGGCTCAAAAGGAGGTAGAGTGAACCTTTCCAATACAAAGTTAAGGTCCCAGGCTGGAGTAGGGGCTCTCCTGGGTGGTCTTAAATTTTTGGCCCCCCTGAGGAACTGTTTCAGCAGGGGGTGAGAGAAGAGGGGTGGCTCAGTATTATAATGTGCTGAAATGGCAGAGGCATGAATTTTAATAGAAAAGAAGGAAAGGCACTTGTGAAGCATCTCTGTTAAGTATTGAAGAATATGCGGTAAGCTGGGCACTATTGTGCCCATTTCCCCGAGTTTGGCTCCAGGAACAGTATCTTTTCCACTTTTTAGCATAGGAGTTTCTATTACTAGGCCTCCTTGCCTTCAGAATGACATCCAGCACTTGCTTACTGAGGGATGGTATTGGAGAGCTCAGATAATTAGCCAGGCTGCAAGGTTCAGGGTTTGAAGCTGGAGGTGCAGAATCTAGCCCTCCTGCTGGGACAGCAGGGAAGGGGTCTGAGGCAGGTGCCATGGTTCCTGCAGTGACATACTGCGCAAGAGGGGGTACCAGTGTTGGCTTGACCAGACTGGTGCAATGAGTATTGTCCTTGGTTTGTCCTGTTTGATCTTTAGTAGAACTTTCGAGAGGAGAGGCAGAGGGGGAAGGCATAAACTGAGAGGCTTTCCCAGGTGAAGGACAGGGCAACCACTTTCCAAGCTTGTCTGCGGGGAGTCCTTGTGCAGAATTTGTCCAATTGGTAGTTCTGAGGAGAGGCAAACAGGTCCATCTCTGGGGTCGCACATTTGTTTCTCAAAATGTTGAATATCTTTGGTTCCAGTTTCCACTCGTGTGGGTCCATGAGATTTCTGCTTAGGTAGTCTGCCACTGAATTTAGCTTGCCTGGCAGGAACTGAGTTTGTAGGTGCACTTGGTAGCTCAAGGCTGTGTTCCACAGAGACATGGCTAGTCTGCAGAGAGGGTATAAGTGGGTTGCTGCCCCCTGTTTATGTACCACATAACAGTGGCGCTGTCTTTACCAATAATTGTCCTGGAAGAATGTGGTCCTTGAAGGCTGTCAGAGAATTCTGTACAGCTAACATTTCTTTTTGATTGATATGCAGGTGGCATTTGACTCTGGTACCATTTGCCCTGAATGCACTGCCCTGCCAAGTGAGCCCCCCCATGCATAGTCTGATGCATCTGCTGTTAGGGTTTGGGCAGCAGGGGGTAGAGTGAATGGCAGTCTCTTGTGGTAGCAGGCCTCTGCCCACCAAAAGAACTCTGTCTTTATACAAGGAATGATAGGAATCATTGATTCCAGGTCCTGAGAATGTTGACACCATAGGCTTTTTAGATACCATTGTAGTTTCCTCATATGGAATTAGTAGGATGCAAGAGGTCATGAACCCCAGGGCTTGGAGTATTTTCCTTGCAGATAGCTGGGTCTTTGTGGCCAGTAGTTTGAAGTAGGCTGTCAAATAAACTTGTTTCTCTAGCGTGAGGTAGGCCATCTGGGAAGAAGTGTTCAAGCTGGCTCCCAGGAATACAATTTGTTGGCAGGGTACTAGGTGAGATTTCTTTTCATTTATGGTGTACCCCAGTGAGGTTAGCAGTTTCTTTACAAATGCCAGATGATTTAATAGTATGTCCTGGCTTTCTGCCTGAATTAGACAATCGTCCAGGTATGGATATATTTGAATATTTATTTGCCTGCAGAATGCAATGACTGGAGCTAGGCACTTTGTGAATACCCTGGGAGCAGTACATAAGCCAAAAGGCAGTGCAGAGAACTGATATTGCATGTAGCCTGCTCTGAAGCGTAGGTATTTTCTGCAAGATTCCCTTATTGGGATGTGCAGGTAAGCTTCCTTCAAGTCCAATGTTGCCAACCAGGCATTTTTGTCTAGCATGGGAAGCAGCTGATGAAGAGTTAGCATTTTGAATTTTGGGATTACAAAAAAGGTGTTTAGGATAGACAGGTCCAGAATAGGATGGTAGGAGTAGTCTTTTCTGGGTACCAGGAAATGTCTTGAGTAAAAACCTTGTCCCCATTCCTCTGCTGGGACAGGTTGAATAGCCCTGATACTTAGAAGAGAGAGAATCTGTTGTTGAGCCTTTGCCCACTGATTTGTGGGTAGGTCTGGCCAACCGTTTGGGGTTGGTAAGGTGTGGAAGTGGAATCTGTATCTTTGGGAAACTATATTTAAAATCCATTTGTCTTGGGTAATGAGTTCCCAGTTTTTTGCATGCAGGGCAATCTTTCCCCCTAAAGGAGCAGTCAGTTGAGCAGGGCTTGGAAGGTTTAAGGTTAAGTCATTGTGACAATTTACCATAGGGGGTGTCTTACTACTTCCAGCTTTGGAAGTGGAAGCCCCCCACTGCTTAGGCCTAAGAGTACCTTGAGATTGTAGCCTAGGTGGTCTGCTGTTCCTGGGTTTGGACTGAGAAGGCCTGGAAGAGACAGGAAAGGACCAATTCTTAGAAGGCCAATGCCTACTAGATCTGGGAGGCTGCACTTGCAGGAAATCTTTAACAGTTTGCATAGATTTAGCTTTTTACTCCATCTTTTTAAGTACTTCTGCTTTGTTGCCAAACAGGCAGTCTTGGTTTAAGGGAGCATACAGTAATTTAGCTTTAACATGATCTGGCAAAGTTTGTGCCTTAAGCCAAGCATGCCTTCTAAGAACAGACCCAGTGACAGCAGCCCTGCAAGATGCCTCTAAGGAGTCAAAACCACACTGCAAAGTATGTTTACCAACTTGTTCAGCAGAATGCATTAAATCCTGTAATTCTTTATTTTCAGCACAGTCAGGAATCAACATTAATTTCTGTTTAAGTAAACCAATAACATGCTGCTGATACTTTAATATATGAAACTGGCAGTTTAAGGCCCTAATGGCCAAAGTAGCAGAAGTGTACACCTTCTTACCCCATCTGTCCAGGGCCCTAGAATCTCTACCAGAGGGGGTGGGGGTTTTGGCAGTAGTAGACTTAACGCCTTTGGGTTCCTGTGAAATGGTCTCTGTAGTAGCAGTAGGATTCTTAAAGAGAAACTTGTGAGAGTCAGGTACTCTGTAATACCTGTCAGGTTTCCTGGTAGCCGGAGGTAAAAGTGTCTGGGGCCAGGCTAGATTCCAAGAAGTCATCAGCTACAATGTCCAGTACAGGAGGGATAGCTAAAGGCCTGTGTTGAGGTAGGAGTAAGAATTCTCTAAGCCTCTTTTTGGAGTCAGAGTAATCCTGGCTTTCCCAGTGGAAATGCTCCCTAAGAGTGTGCAAACTTTCACCAAAAGAGAAATCTTCTGGAGGGGAAGCAGAGGATATGGAGTCCTCTGAATCAGAATCTTCATAGGTAGATAAGGGCAAATCCTGGTCATCAGAAGAAACAGAAATTTCAGAATCCTGATCAGAAGAATCAGAAGGAAAATCAGTTCTAGGTCTCTTAGAGGGAGAAGGCTGGCTTCCCCTAATTAGAGTAATAAGGTCTTCAGCCATTATCATTTGTTTTTTACACATATGGACCTGACCATGCGGTTTGGTTTGGACATCGGTTTTCTAGGTGTGGATCGAGTTTTAGGCCTTAAAGAAGAAGATGGCATTGGTTTGATATGCAAGTCAGTAGGCCTGAATACACCCTCAGAAGCGGTGCCTGCGCAGCGGCTCCGGACCCATCCAAGGTAGAGACATCCGCAGGTTCTATAGTCAAAGAAGCATCTTGCGGCATACCGGACTCCAAATGGGTCTCAGTAGAGGCCTGCGAATCTGTAGTAGCGGGTATTAGGGACTGCGAAAACGCCTCACTGAGTACTGGCGAACTGGCGACTAGCTTAACGGAAGCGTCGTCGGCAGGTTTGGACCTATGCGGTCTGTCTCTATCTTTATCTTTATCTTTATGTTTTTTCAGAATGTCGGTAGTCGGACGGTTTACTGAAGCCATTTCTGGATAATTAAACTGAATACCAAAATAGTTAGAGGATTGAATAAGGCACAAAACTGACAGCAAGGGACATCGTGGTCTGGGCCTAAGCAAGGCATGTAGTACGAATGAAAATCTTTATGAGGTATTGGCTTTCCACAATTAATACAATTGTTAACTTTTACTGACATCGGTTTAGAGCAAAAAAAAGGATCCTCAATGGGATACTTGGCTTTTTTGAAGACTTCAGTTTTGAAACTCGAAAATGAAAATTTCCGGAGTCGGCCGACCGGCACTTGCAAACTGCTTCGGGCACCACATGGCAAGAAAGACTGATGTAATGGCATTGGCTGCATGCTTTATACCCCTGACTACCTGATGTCATGGAAGAAGAGACAGCAACCGATGCAGGACCCAAGACTTTGATAATCAGGCCGGCTGAGAGCTACCTGCAAGCAGATAACCCAAATGTAATGACTGCAACAGTGAAACATGAAGAAAGTACAGTTTTGTACCTACCATAAATGTAGATGTTCGAGTGCTAATACAGCTGCAGTCCACACAGATGGGTTCTCCTGCCGTCAGGCGGGTCCTCGGTCGGCCGAATTCCAAAGTCTAGGTCCGGCGTCGGTTGTCGTCGCCTTTTCCCTGATGTCAGTGCGACAGGGGTATAAAGGAACCAGCCGACACCATTTTCTTCAGTTTTTCTTGCCCCAGATGTCAGGTGCCCCCAGAAGGAAGGCAATACATAAAATTAGGTAATAATGCAATGCAATATAATCAAAAAACAGTAGTGCAAGCAAATACACCATAAAAGAATACCCCTAGAGGGGAAGGAGGGAGGGAAACCTGGACTGCAGCTGTATTAGCACTCGAACATCTACATTTATGGTAGGTACAAAACTGTACTATGTTCATCGTGCATACAGCTGCAGTCCTCACAGATGGGTAGAATCCCAAAGCTAAGAAAGGGGTGGTAGGCACTAGGTGTAACTAGGAGTAGTCAAAATGCCCTGCAAGACTGCAGTGGCAAAGCCTGCTCTAGATTTGAAGTATAATGGTAAGTTGTAGTGCTTGGAGAAGGTATGCACAGAACTCCAAGTGGCTGCTTCCAAAATATCCTTGGTAGGAACTCCTCTGAGGAAGGCTGCAGAGGTGGCTGTGGCCCTGGTGGTAGAAATTGTCTGTTTGGAAACTGGCTTTCCTTGAGCTCCTACTGCATAGGCCACAAAGAGCTGTTCTGATTTTCTGAAAGGCTTTGTTCTGTCCAAATAATAACGCAGTTGTCTGTGGATGTCCAAGGAATGTAGTAATCTCTCTCCTTTGTTTTGAGGATTAGGATAAAAAGTAGGTAAGTGTATGGCCTGATTTAAAGCTACCCTGGATACCACTTTAGGCATAAAGGACGGGTTGGTTCGTAAGGAAACTCTGTCCTGATGGAAGATGATAAAAGGCTGGACAGCCATGAGAGCCTGTAATTCTGAAACTCTACGAGCTGAGGTGATAGCCAGAAGGAAAGCTGTTTTCCAGGACAAATATTGCAAATCTGATGAAGCAGCTGGCTCAAAAGGAGGCAGGGTCAGTTTTTCCAGAATGAAATTAAGATCCCAAGCAGGTATTGGTTGTTTCCTTGGAGGTCTTAAATTCTTAGCCCCTCTGAGGAACTGTCTTAAGAGAGGGTGAGAGAATAAAGGTGGATCAGTGTTGTATTCTGCAGAAATGGCTGAGGCATGGATTTTGATGGAGGAGAAAGAAAGTCCACTGCTTAGCAGTTCAGTCAAATATTGTAGTATTTGTGGTAAATTCAGTTTTCCAGGGTCCTGGCCCTTTTTCTCATTCCAGGTACAAAAACGTTTCCATTTTGCCGAGTAAGCTTTTCTAGTTGATGGCCTTCTGGCCTCCAAAATGACATCCTGCACCTCCTTGGAGAGTAGGGCCTGCTGTGATGCTAAGGAATCTTCCATGCGGCTAGATTGAGTGTTTTTAGCTGACTGTGAAGAGTTTTGAAGCTGTGTTGAGTCAGAAGAAGTGGCATTAGAGGCAGGGTCCATGGTGGGGAATGCGTCAGGCTCCTCAGGAGTGGGTACCAGTGTTGTCTTGGCCAGTCCGGAGCAATGAGGATCATCTTTGGTCTGTCTGCTCTGGTCTTCAATAGCACTTTGGGCAGCAGAGGAAGAGGTGGGAAGGCATAAACTGTCATTGATGCCCAGCTGAAAGAGAGAGCGTCCACTCTCCAGGCCTTTGGATGGAAGATCCTTGAGCAGAACTTTGTCAATTGATGATTTTTGTGGGAGGCAAATAGATCTATGTCTGGCCTTCCCCATTCTTGGATTATTTCTGTAAAAACTTTTGGATGCAACTTCCATTCGTGTGGATCTGTCATATTCCTGCTTAGGTTGTCTGCCAGCGTGTTTTCCTTGCCTGGCAAGTACTGTGCTTGTAGTTCCATTTGTAAGTCCATGGCCATGTTCCAAAACGACATGGCCAGTCTGCATAGGGGGTAAGAATGTGTTCCTCCCTGCTTGTTTATGTACCACATAACTGTGGTGTTGACCGTTCTTATCAAAAGTTGACCTGGTTGTAGAAGGTTCTTGAAAGCTATAATAGCGTTTATTACTGCTAGCATTTCTTTTTGATTGATGTGAAGGTGCTTTTCTTTTTGGGACCATTTTCCCTGAATGCACCGATCTGCCATGTGCACCCCCCAGGCGTAGTCCGAGGCGTCTGTTGTGATGACCTGATTTGCTTGAGGCTTGCTGAAAGGAAGACCTGTGTTTGTTTGGCATGCTTGAGCCCACCACAGAAATTCCTTTTGCAGACATGGAATTAGTGGTATTATTGTTTCCAAACTGTGGCTGTGTTGAGACCATATGTTTTTCAGGTACCATTGTAGTTTCCTCATATGCAGCTTTGCACATGGGATTAGTAAGATGCAAGATGCCATGAATCCCAGAGCCTGCAGGATTTTCCTTGCAGTAAGCCTGGTGCAATTTGCTAGTGTTCTGAAGTATTGTATTAGTTGTCCCTGCTTCTCTGGTGTAGGTAGGCCATCTGGGTGTTTGTGTCCAAGTTGGCACCCAGGAAAATTATCTTCCGAGAGGGTATTAGTCTTAATTTCTTTTTGTTGACTGTGTATCCCAGAGAGTTCAATAACATTATTACATAAGCCAGATGTTTCAGAAGGATGTGTTTGCTGTCCGCTTGGATCAGGCAGTCGTCCAAATAAGGATATATTTGTATCCCTTGAAGTCTGCAGTAGGCAATTACTGATGCCAGGCATTTCGTGAATACTCTGGGCGCAGTAGATAAACCAAAGGGCAATGCAGAGAATTGATAATGAGTTGAACCTGCAAGAAATCTGAGGTATCTTCTACAATTTTGTCTGATTGGGACATGCAGGTGTGCCTCCTTGAAGTCCAATGTTACCAGCCAAGACTCCTTGCCCAGCATGGGAAGAAGCTGCTGTAGAGTGAGCATCTTGAATTTTGGTACGAGTAGAAATGTGTTTAGGATGGATAGATCCAGAATAGGTCTCCAATCTTTTCCCTTCCTTGGCACCAGAAATAGCCTGGAATAAAACCCTTGACCTTGTTCGTGCGTAGGTACCTCTTGAATAGCTTTCATGTTTATGAGATCTGTAATTTGCCTTTGTGCCTCTGCCCTTTGATTGTGTGGCAGGTTTGGCATGCCTCTCATTTTTGGAAGGGTGTGAAAATGGAATTTGTAGCCTCTGTTTATAATTTCCAGGATCCATTTGTCCTTTGTGACAATATGCCAATTTTTTGAAAATAATGCCAGCTTTCCTCCCAAGGGAGCTGCCATTTGAGATGTGGTTGGCATGCAAAGTGGAAAGTCATTGGGTTTGCTTTCTGATAGATTGCGAGTTGTCCTCACCACCTCTTTGTGTAGGAGCTTGCCATTGTCTGCCTCTGTACGATCCTTGGGATTGCCCTCTGCCCCTCGGGCGCCTGTATCTGCCTCTTTGGGGTCTGTCTGTGGCAGGAAAGGGCCAGTTTTTGGAAGGCCAATTTCTACTAAAACGTGGGGGTTGAACCTGTAGAAATTCTTTCACAGTTTGCATTGATTTAGCCTTTTCCTCCATTTTCCTTAATACCTCCTCAGCATTAGCACCAAATAGTACATCCTTTTGAAGAGGAGCGTCTAGTAATTTAGCTTTGACATGATCAGGCAAGGCTTGTTCCTTAAGCCAGGCATGCCTACGTATGACTGATCCTGTAACAGCAGCTCTGCATGAGGCCTCTAGAGCATCAAAACCACATTGTAAGGTATGCTTACCCACTTGTTCTGCACTATGCATCAAGTCCTGCAACTCCTTCAAGTCTGGTTGTTCAGTTTGTGACATTTTACTTTTCAATTGTGATAACAAAAACTGTTGGTATTTTAGCATATGAAACTGACAGTTTAAGGCCCTCATAGATAAGGTAGCCGAGGTATATACCTTTTTCCCCACCTTTCTAAGGATCTGGAATCTCTCTCGGAAGGCAATGGATTTTTAGCAATGGAGGCCTTAACTCCCTTGGGGCCCTGTGAGATGGTTTCTGGATCAGCAGCATGGCTCTTGTATAGAAATTGGTGTGAGTCAGGGACCCTGTAGTACCTGTCAGGCTTAACTGGAGCTGGAGGTAGAGAGTCCGGGTTAAGGCAGGCCTCGAGTAAACATCATCTAGGATGTCCAAGACAGGAGGTAAAGCCAAAGGCCTGTGCTGAGGAAGCAAGAGAAATTCCCTGAGCCTTTTCTTGGAATCAGAATAATCCTGGCCTTCCCAGTGGAAGTGTTCCCTTAAGGTATGCAAAGTTTCCCCAAATGAGTAATCCTCAGGGGGGGATACAGAAGGGATGGACTCCTCCGCATCAGAGTCTTCAAAAGGGGAGTAAGAATGTTCCTGATCATCAGAGTGCTCTGAAATAATGGTGCCCTGATCAGAGGAGGGGGAATCTTCCTCCACTCTAGGCCTTTTGTCCGGAGGGGGCTGAGAACCTCTGATAAGAGTAATTAAATCCTCAGCCATTTTAAACATCTGTTTCTTAGGCACGGGGCCTGGAGATGGGCCCTGTGCAGCTGGTCTCTTAGAGTGCATGGTTTCTTTAGACTTAGTGAAAGCCTTGATAGAGAAAGAAGAGGAAGGTCTGAAGACACCTTGAGTGGAGGTGGACCTGTCCACATTATGAGTTTCAACGCCGACAGTGGCTTCGGTATCTGTAGTCGGTGTGTGGGCCGAGGAGCCTGCGACCTCGGGTACAGGAGACACCGTCAAAGGCAGGTCGTCGGTAGGCAGGGGCTGCGTAGGCGCCTCACTGAGAACCGGACCACGTGTAGCCGGCTTTGGCGTGGTGTCGGTAGAGGCCGCGGACCTCGCGTGTCGGTCCTTGTCTTTTCGTTTTTTAGACAAAACTGGAGTCGGAGTATCCGACGACATAGTATAGTTAAATGCTTTTCCAAAATAATGCTGGGCGAACTCCGCCCGACGCTTAATAGTGCGTTTGTTGAATGTAGCACAAAAGCGGCAGGCCGAGACCTCGTGGTCTGGGCCTAAACAAGGTATACAGAGGGAATGGAAATCCTTATGCGGTATTTGCTTCCCACAAGAAATACAATTATTAACTTTGTCTGACATCGGTCTGAGGCAAGAAAAGGTTCCCCAACAGGGTACTTAGCTTTTAAGAAGACTTCGGTTTCCAAATTTTCGTAATCTCAGGAGCTGGCCGACCGGCACTTGCGAACTGCTTCTGCTTCGGGCACCGCGCGGCAAGAAAGACTGAAGAAAATGGCGTCGGCTGGTTCCTTTATACCCCTGTCGCACTGACATCAGGGAAGAGGCGACGACAACTGACGCCGGACCTAGACTTTGGAATTCGGCCGACCGAGGACCCGCCTGACGGCAGGAGAACCCATCTGTGAGGACTGCAGCTGTATGCACGATGAACATCATCTTTGCATTCCCCAGGGCTGCTGTCTGGGGGGGGGTCTGCTTCCACAGGGCCTGTTTACTCAGAGCAGGAAAGGACCAGTGCTTGGAGGGGCAATGCCTGCTGAACCTAGGGGGATGGACCTGTAAGAAATCTGTTTGCATAGATTTTGCATTTTCTTCCTTCTTTTTTAAGACCTCTTCTGCCTTAGTGCCAAATAAGTTATCTTTGTGCAAGGGAGCATCCAACAATTTAGATTTGACATGGTCAGGCAGGGGTTGTTCCTTAAGCCATGCATGTCTTCTAATGACAGATCCAGCTACTGCTGCCATACAAGAAGCTTCTAGGCCGTCAAAACCAATGTGCAAAGTGTGTTTAGTTACTAGACTTGCAGAATGCATTAAGTCTTGTAAACCTTTAGATTCTGCCCAAGCAGGAAAGGAAGACATTTTTTTGTTTAAGGAATTCCAAGGTATGTTGCTGATATTTCAGCATATGGAACTGACAATTTAGTGCCTTGATAGCAAGAGTAGCTGAGGTGTATACTTCTTTACCCCATCTGTCCAAACTCAGGAATCCCTGTCTGAGGGTGTGGGATTCTTAGCAGAGGGTGCTTTAATTCCTTTTGGCTTTTGAGAAATGACCTCAGGGTCAGCTGTTGGATTTTTAAAAAGATATCTGTGTGAGTCAGGGACTCTGTAGTACCTGTTTGGTTTTCTGGGAGCAGGAGGAAGGGCATCAGGAGACGAGCTGGATTCAAGGAAAACATCATCCACAATATCCAGGGCTGTGGGGATGGCCAAGGGTTTGTGTTGCAGAAGATCTAGGAATTCCCAGAGTTTCTTTTTGGACTGAGGGTAGTCCTGACTCTCCCATTGGAAATGCTCCCTTAAAGTATGCTGGGTTTCCCCAAAGGAAAAATCCTCTGGGGGAGAGGCTGAAGGAATGGAGTCCTCTGCATCAGAATCCTCATAAGTCGAGAGGGGTTGCATGTCTTTATAGTCAGATGCATCAAATTCATCTGACTCTTGCTCAGACAAAACTACAGGGGAGAGATCTCTTTTCCTTTTTGAGGGGGTAGCTTGGTTTCCCCTGAACAGCATGATAAGGTCTTCTGCCACTTTAAGCATTTCAGACTGAGGCAAGGTAGCAGGTGCCTGAGAGTGGGTAGTCAGTTTCTTGGGTGTGGTTCGAACCCTGTGCCTAAGAAACTCGGTTATTTTTGAAAGGATGGTAGTCGCGAAAGAAGACGGTGGTTTGTGTCGATATTCAGTAGTGTGAAGGACTTCCTCGGGAACCAGTGCCTGCTCAGCAGCTCCAGACCCATCCAAGGTAGAGACGACTGCAGGATCCTTAATCAAAGAAGAGTTTTGCAGCATACTGGACCTCGAAAAGGTCGCGAATCAAATGAAGTGGGCATCAGGGGTTGTGAAAGCGCCTGAGTACCGGAGGACTGACAACTAGCTTAACGGAAGCGTCATTGGTAGGTTTGGACCTGTGCGGTCTGATCGGTCTTTATCTTTAAGTTTTTTCGGAAAATCTGCTGTCGGATGGCTTACCGAAGCCATATTGGAATTCGAGAACTGTAAACAAAAATATCCACCTACAATAAGGGCCCGATGATGGATAGTTCTGGCACTGAACAAAGCACAGAAGTGACAACGGGGGACGTCGTGGTCTAGGCCTAAACAAGTGATGCAGCAAGAGTGGAAGTCTCGGTGTGGTATTTGTTTTCCACAGGCAAGACAATTATTAACTTTTTCTGACATCAGTTAGTGCAAGAATAAAGGATCCTCAACAGGGTACTTAGCTTTAGAAGACTTCAACTTCAATTCAGAAACGAAAACTCTAGTAGAGGCTGACCGGCACTCATGCAAACTGCTTTTGCTTCAGGCTCCACAGCAAGAAAGACTGATGAAATGACGTTGGCTGCCTTACTTTATACTTCTGATGACCTGAAGTCAGTCCTCAAGTGACAGCAACCGACGCAGAAATACTGTCTCTGCTATTCGGGCCAGCCGAGGGCTACCCTGGTAGGGATAACCCAAATGTGATGACTGCAACAGTGAAACACGAAGAACATAAGCCCATCACATCAAACAGATGACTAAGTAAAGAAACTTAAAAGTACCGTACATTTTATATAAAGTGACACAAGGTTTAATGATAGTATTGGAAATTAAGAAGTCCACAGCTACACCTCACTGCAGCACAGTAAATACAAACAAACTTTGCCACAGTTGGCTCAAGAAAGTTTTCTTTTTCCAGTCAACTGCACACTGGGTTTACATTAAAGACTACCTTTAAAAATGATACAGTGGAGCCACAATTTACAGTACTACTGAACCTTCAGTCTCAAATGTTTCAGTTACATCTGCATGGCAAAATATCAACAGTTTTGAGTGTTGTAAAGCTACAAAACAAATCCCAAGTGAAATATTTTAAACATTAAACTAATCTTCAGGGTGACAAATTTCAAGGCATATCTTAAAACTGTTTTGAAGGCATTTTGCTCTCCACTTCCTATTAAAGACAAGGAAAACATCCGTACATGTCTCAAAAATGAAGTACAGTTGTGTGTACACTTACCATAAATGTAGATGTTCGAGTGTACTCACTGTTGCAGTCATCACATTTGGGTTATCCTGCGAGGGGTAGACCTCAGTTAGCCAGAATACCAGAGGCTTAATGTTTCTGGATCGGTTGCTGTCGCTCCAGGACTAATGTCAGGTCATCAGTGGTATAAAATCAGGCAGCCGATGCCATTATATCAGTTTTTCTTGCCCTGTCAGAAGCCCCCAAATAGGGAGCTAGATTAAGGTGGAAGAACACCACCAGTAGAAAGTAAATACCAAAAATTCCCTGTAAGGAGAGAGGAAGAGAGAGAGAGAGAAAGAGAGACAAGGGGGGCGGATGGAGGGAAAGAAACCAGGACTGCAACAGTGAATACACTCAAACATCTACATTTATGGTAAGTGTACAAAACTGTACTATGTTCTTCGTCTTCCACTGTTGCAGTCATCACATTTGGGTTGATTCCCAAAGCTGGAGAAAAGGGTGGAGGCAGTCAAGAAGACTGGGGGCTGGCTAGGATGCCCTGCAAGACTGCGGTGGCAAAGCCTGCCTTGGATTTGGAGAAGATAGGCAGGTGGTAATGCTTGGTGAACGTATGAACAGATGTCCATGTTGCAGCTTCCACGATGTCCCTGGTGGGGACCCCTCTGAGAAAAGCTGCAGAGGTGGATGTTGCCCTGGTGGAATGGGTCCTGACCCCCTTTGGAGGCGGTTTCCCATGCTGTTTGTAGCAGAAATAGATGCAGTGTGCTATCCATCTGGAGATTGTTTGTTTGGATATGGCCTTGCCCCTGCTGTGAAGCAATTGATCAGTTTTTTTAAAAGATTTAGTCCTGTCCAGATAGAATCTGAGATGTCTGTGCACATCTAGAGAGTGCAGAATCCTTTCCCCCTTATTTTCTGGGTTAGGGAAAAAAGGTGGGCAAATGAATGGATTGGTTGAGAGCCACACTGGACACCACTTTAGGCATAAAGGATGGGTTAGTCCTGAGGGAGACCCTGTCAGCATGGAAAATGATGAAGGGCTCTACAGCCATGAGTGCTTGTAGCTCTGATACTCTTCTAGCTGAAGTGATGGCCAGAAGGCAAGGCTGTCTTCCAAGAGAGGAATTTTAACTCTGCTAAAGCTGCAGGTTCAAAGGGGGTGGGGGGTGGGGTGAGCTTTTCCAACACACAGTTAAGGTCCCAAAGCTGGGGTAGGAGCTCTTCAGGGTGGCCTTAAGTTGTTAGCCCCTCTTAGAAACTGTTTGATGACAGGGTGTGAGAAGGGAGGTGGCTCTGTGCTGTAATGAGCAGAGATGTCAGAGCTATAAATTTTCATAGAAGAGAAGGATTGACCCCTGTGTAGTAGGACTGCTAGGTAATCCAGGATGAGAAGTAGGGTGGGCTGTGTCGTTCCGGCTCCCTTACCCTGGATCCAGGTGCAAAACCTTTTCCACTTGTCAGCATAGGCTTTTCTGGTGCTGGGGCATCTGGCCTCATGTATAACATATAGGACTTGTTTTCTTAGGCTGGCAGCTTGAGGAGAGTTCAGAGAATAAGCCAGGCTGCCAGGTTGAGGGTCTGCAATTGGGGATGCATGAATTTTCCATTCCTCTGGGTCAGGAGTGTTGGGATCTGAGGTAGGTGCCATGGTGGCAGGGGTGACAGGCTACACAGCAGTGAGTACCAGTGTTGGCGTGGCCAGTCTGGGGCAATCAGGACTGCCCTCGGTTTTTCCCCCCTTATTTTGAGCAGTACCCTTGAAATGAGTGGTAGAGGGGGAAATGCATAGACCGAGAGGTTCACCCACTGGAAGGATAGAGCATCCACTTTCCAGGCCTTGCTATGAGGTTCCCTGGTGTAGTATTTGCTAAGCTGATGATTGGAGTGGGACGCAAAGAGGTCCACCTTCGGGGTACCCCATTTTCTGGATTACAAGGGTGAAGGTTCTGTGGTCTAGCTGCCACTCGTGTGGGTCTATCAGGTTTCTGCTTAAGTCGTCTGCCAGAGAGTTTAGGGAGCCTGGCAGGAATTGTGCTAGCAGGTGTAGTTGCATGGCTGAGGCTGTGTGCCAAAGGGTCATGGCGAGCCTGCGGAGAGGATCAGAGTGAGTCCCTCCCTGCTTGTTGATATACCACATCACTGTGGTGTTGTCTCTTTTGATCAGTAGAGGCCCCGGGGACAGTAGGGGTCTGAAAGTTGTCAGGGTGTGCTGAACAGCTAGCATCTCTTTTTGGTTGATGTGCAGATGTATTTGATTTGGGCTACAATGGCCCTGAATGCACCTGCCATCCAGGTGTGCACCCCAGGCATAGTCTGATGCATCTGTGATGAGGGTCTGGGCGGCGTGGGTTGTAAGAAGGGACGTCCCTTGTGGTTGCATTCTGCTGCCCACCAAAAGAAAAACTTTCCTTAGACAAAGTATCATTGATATGAGAGTTTCCAGGTCTTGAGTGTGTTGACACCAAATGCTTTTTAGGTACCACTGTAGTTTCCTCATATGAAGCCTAGCATATGGAATGAGTAGAATGCAGGAGGCCATGAACCCTAGAGCTTGCAGGATTTTCCTTGCGGATAACTGTGTTCTGGTGGCTAGTTGAGAGAAGTAGCCTGTCAGGTATGCTTGTTTTTCTGGAGTAAAGAATGCCATCTGGGATGCCTTGCCCATGCTTGCTCCCAGGAATACAATTATTTGTGTGGGGACTAGTTTTGATTTCTTTTCATTGATAGTATACCCCAGGGAGGTCAGTAGGTCCTTTACAAAATGCAGGTGCTGTAGCAGCTTTTCCTGACCATCTGCCTGAATCAGGCAGTCGTCTAAGTATGGGTAAATTTGAATATTTCTTTGTCTGCAAAATGCAATGGCGAAAGCCAGACATTTTGTGAAAAGTCTGGGAGCAGTGGATAAGCCAAAGGGAAGCGCAGAGAACTGAAAGTGCATAGATCTTGCTGTGAAACGTAGGTATTTCCTGCATGATTCCCTGATTGGGATGTGTAGGTAGGCCTCTTTTAGGTCTAGGGTGGCTAACCAAGTATCCTTGGAAAGCATTGGTAAAAGCTGCTGGAGGGTGATCATTCTGAATTTTGGTATCACCAGAAAGGTGTTTAGAATGGATAGATCACGGATGGGATGCCATGTGCCCTCTTTTCTGGGTACCAGGAAGAGTCTGGAGTAGAAACCTTGGCCTATTTGTTCTGCAGGAACATGCTGTATTGCCCTCATGGAGAGCAGGGAAAGGATTTGCTTTTTGGCCTCTGCCCACTGGTTTGGAGGAAGATCTGGGAACCCTTTTGGGGTTGGCAGTGTGTGGAAATAAAGTTTATATCCCTGGGACACTATGTTGAGGAACCATCGGTCGTTGGTAATGGTGGCCCAGTTGCTTGAGTGGAAGGAGAGTTTTCCTCCTAAGGGTACAAGCAGGTGGGCAGAGATAGGGGGTGGAAGTGTAAAGTCATTGTTAGTTCTTGCCATAAGGGGGTGGATTTCCACTCCCTGTTTTTGAAGAGGAGGAACTCCATTGCTTAGATCTCTGCATTCCCTGGGGCTGTTGTCTGGGGGGGGGGGTCTGCTTCCCCTGGGTCTGGGGTGAGCTGGCCTGGAGGGGGCAGGAAAGGACCAGTGCTTGGAGGGGCAATGCCTACTGAACCTCGGTGGCTGGACCTGTAAGAAGTCTAACTGTCTGCATAGATTTAGCTTTTTCTTCCATCTTTTTTAAGACCTCTTCTGCTTTGGTGCCAAATAAGTTGTCTTTGTTCAAGGGTGCGTCCAATAATTTGGATTTGACATGGTCTGGCAAGGTCTGTTCCTTAAGCCAAGCATGCCTTCTAAGGACAGAACCAGTGACTGCTGCCCTGCAAGATGCTGCTACGGCATCAAAGCCACATTGTAAGGTGTGCTTAGTTACTTGACTTGCAGAATGCATTTAACTCTTGTAATTCTTTGTTTTCTGCACAAGCAAGAAAAGAAAAAGAAGTTATGTACTTACCACAACATTTCATGTGAGTTGTTCATCTCACCTTCATTCTTTACTGATGGGTTTGGAGCCAATCACTTGGCTCTGATATGGCCAATTGCAAAGCTCGAGGTCTTCAAATAGCTTGAGGCCAAGTCCCTAGAATTACTTCAGATCTTGTTTGCTGCGTATAATAATACCATATGTCATTTTTTCACTCCCAAGAGAAAGGTATAGAAGGATTTGAAACCAGGATGGATCCAGCATCTTGGTCATCTAACAGCCCAGGAGGGGGTAGAAGGGAGGGACATAAGAATGAAGGCAAGATGAATAACTCACATGGAACGTTATGGTAAGTACATAACTTCTCTAAGTGAAGTTGTTCTATCTCGCCGTTCATTCTTTACTGATGGGTAGCGTCCCAAGCACCATCAACCTCGGGTGGCTCACGGGAGTATATTTCTCAGGACCATGTATTCAAAGGAGGCCCTGTCAACTTTGTAATGAGTGATAAAGGTATGAGGTTTTGACCAAGTGGCTGCTGCACAAATGTTATCAATGGGAAGTCAGAAAAAGCAGATGATGTAGAAACTGCTCTGGTTGTGTGAACTTTAATCTTATGTTGCAAAAGGCATATTGGCAGCTGAACAGGCAAAGGTGATACAATCAGATAACCATTTAGACAGTTGTTTTAGCCACTGGTCTACCCTTCCTGGAGTCCGAGAATGAAACAAAAAGCTGGTCTGATTTTCTGAAATCTTTTGTTCTATCCAAATAAAAACTGAGCTGTCTGTGAACATCAAGTTTGTGCAGCATATACTCTAAATTGTTTGAATGGTTGCGGAAGAAGACTGGCAAATCAATAATTTGGTTGAGACTGGTTTCAGTGCAAACTTTGGGCAAAAATGAGGGGTTTGTTCTAAGTGAGACTCTGTCAGCATGGAATATCAAATATAGAGGCTTGATGGATAAAGCCTGAAGCTCTGACACTCTGCGGGCAGAAGTAATAGCTACCAGAAAGATGGTCTTTCATGACAAAAATGTGAGGCCACAAGAGGAAGCTGGTTCAAATGGCGGAAGAATTATGCGGGAAAACATAAAATTTAGATTCCATGGAGAATAGGGAGATTTCACAGGTGGTCTAATATAAAAAGTCCCTTTGAGAAAAGCTTTGGATAACTTGTGAGACATGATATTCAACCCTTCAAATCCAAGATGAAAATTAGAAATAGCAGCCAACTGAACATGAACTGTTGCTGCTGCAGCTCTTTTGTTAAAAATCATAGCCAAGAACTCTAAAATGGAAGCCATAGGGCTTGGTAAGGATCAATATTATTTTTAGAAGCCCATATAGAATTTTTTTTTTCCATTTGCTAAGATATAGCTTCCTAGTAGAAGATTTATGAGAAGATAAAAGGATCTGTTTTGTCTCATTGGAGAGGTTATGGAACTTGGCTATGATGGGAAATGGAGCAGCCAAGCTGTCAGCTTCAGGGACTGCAGAGAGGGATGAAGATCCCCCGACGTGTGCGTCAGAAGGTCTGGAACTGGGTCCAGAATCCAAGGGTCCTCCATAAGATGAAGTTGAAGGAAGGGGAACCAAATCTGACGAGGCCAATGAGGGGCTATTAGAATGATGGTCCTTCCCAGGGTATTTGCTTTCTGTAGAACCTTGGGTATCAATGGGATTGATGGAAATGCATAGAGGAGACCTGAAGGCCAATTGTGTACGAGTGCATCCCTTTCTGGTTTCTCCCAAAGGGGGAATCAGGGCATAGTGCCTTCTGCATTTCGTGTTCATGTGACTGGCAAAATGGTTGCAGCAAGGCTAGCCCAACCTGCAGAATATCCTGTCCGCTATTTCTTTCTTGAGGGACCACTCATGGGGCAACAAGATAGCCCTGCTGAGCTAATCTGCTATCACGCTGGATTTCTTCGGGATGTGCATTGCCAACAGAAAGCGCTGGGTGGAAACAGCCCACTGCCATACTCTGAGAGCCTCGCGACAAAGGGGGTAAGACCTGGTTCCTCCTTGTTTGTTCAAATACCAGACCACTGACATGTTGTCTGCCTGAATCGTAATCGTAACCAGAGGAAGAGAGTCCTGAAAGCACTGCAACACCAGAAGTACTGCTCTCATCTCCAGGACATTGATATGCAGATGTGTCTCTTGATTGGTCCATGTGCCTTGGGCTGTCTTTCCCTGAAAATGCCCCCCCCCCCCCCTATCATATCTGTGGTCGCTGTGGCCGTTGGAGGGGGTAGCACAAATGGGATCCTATTGTGACATGAAGTGAGGTCAACCACCACCGAAGGTCCTTTTTCCAGGAATTTGTGATCATTATAGTGTGAGACAATGGGAAGCTCTTGGTAATACCATTGAGTGAACAACAGCCATTGTAGTATTCGCATGTGCATATGAGTTAATGGTATAGCTAGAATTGCTGCTGCCATCATGCCTAACAATTTCAGAACTTCTAATGCTGGTGCTCTGTATTTTGATATCAGAACACTGACATACTGACGAAGAAGAAAGATTCTTTCTATTGGAAGCCTTAGTGTGGTGGTGGTGATGGTGGTGGTGGTGTCCAACTCTGCCCCGATAAAAACGATATGCTGCAATGGTGACAAGGCAGATTTTTCTGAGTTGATTGTAATGCCTAGATGATTGCAGAGTGACAGAGTGGACTCCCTGGCCTGAATGAGTTGATGCCTGGTGGTGGCGGTAAGGAACCAATCGTCTAGGTACTGAAACACCTGGAATCCTAGACGCCTCAGGTGAGCTGTGACCACTGCCATGCATTTGGTGAACACTCTGGGGGCTGTAGTGAGACCAAAGGGCAGGGCTCGAAACTGGTAATGATTGGCTGCCAGCCAGAAGTGCAGATGACCCCTGGATGGCCTGGCCATTTTTATGTGGTAGTACGCATCCTTGAGATCTATCAAGCACATCCAATTGTCTTTCCTTAAGTAGGGAAGTATAGACTAAAGCGTGACCATCCAGAACTTCTCTTTCTTTACGTACTGGTTCAGTCTGCTGAGGTCCAATATGGGTCTCCAGTCCCCTGTTTTCTTTGGAACCAAAAAGTATCTTGAGTAAGTTCCGGATTCTGTCTGGTCTGCTGGGACTTGTTGGATGACTCTTTTTCTTAGCAACATTTGGACCTCTATTCTTGGCTGTTCCCTGTAACTAGGTGGAATGTCTGGGATTTTTCTTATGGGTGGAGGGGGTGTGGCGAATGGGATGAAGTATTCTCTGGAAATGGTACTTTGTATCCAGCTGTCTTTTATTATTTTGAGCCAGGCGTCTGGATACAAAGATAAGTGACCCCCGACTGCCTCCAGAGCAGGACAGTCGGGGCTCCTCTCAGGAGTGCTGTTAGGGCTTCCCAGAGAAGTGATCTCTGTCGCCCTGGTGTTGCAGACCCCCTCTGCCGTGAAGGCAGCATCGTCCATTATTGCCCCCTCCTCTGCTTCTGGAGGGGGGTTCACCACACGTGTCCTGAAAGGCTCCTTGGGCTTTTCGGAACCACATTTTTCCTCCCCTTTGACCTTTAGGGTAGGGTCGGGTAGGGGTGGAAAAACGGACCCCGATGGCAGACACAGTCTTTCCATCCTGTTCACAACTGGTTAAGGTTTCCTTCACTTTAGGCCCGAAGAGGAATGAGCCATCAAAGGGAGTGTTCACGAAGGATGACTTGAAGGGCTCCACTAAGGAACACAAGCGCATCCAGGAGTGTCTCCTAAGAGCAACTCCTGTACCCGTTACCCTACTCGTTCCATCAGCTGCATAAGAGATAAGGCGCATGGATGAGCTGACTATAGAATTGAGGGTGGCAAGCTGAGCGTCAACTTTGTCGGAAGCTCCTGCAGCTACTGTACCCTGAAGAGTTATCTCCTAGCTCCTTAAGGACATCTCCTTGTAACCTGGTAAAATGGGTTAAATAGTTGAGCGAACGAAGAGCAAAGGTCGCTGAACTAAACATGTGCTTCCCATATCTATCCATAATCCTGGAGTCTCTGTTAGGAGGATGGATAGATGAGGAAGTCTCAGACATTTCCTTTCAGGTGGCTGCCGCCACCACCATGGCATCAACTGGAACACCTTTTGTTAAAAATGGTTTGTCAAGCGGGGCAGAAATGAATTTATTAGGTCTCCTAGGGACAGGCTCCATAGTATCTGGAGACTCCCACGCCTTTCGTGAGACCAGCTGCATCAGCTCATCGAAGGGCAGAGACACCCAAGAGATGGAGGGCTGAGACCCGAAAGTCTTCATGAGAACTGACTCATCCTCAGTAGGGCTTTTGGACTGCCAGTCACCCCTCTGCCTAAGGATTTCAAGTATCTCAGCAAATGAGATATCCTCAGAGGAGGACCGTGGGGACCCTTCTGACTCTTCTAAGTCCGTATCTGATATGTTAGAGACTCCTGTGGGGAGTCTAGATGTTTCCTCTTACACAATTTCTTCCTGGGAACCTCATTAGTGGGAACTTCTGGTGACGTCTCGGAAGAGCAGGGGCCATCCAATGGGGCTTCCTGAGGCTCTGGGCCTTTATGCTTGGTCAAGATATGTGAGGTAGAAGCAGACATAGGCGCTTTAAGGGAGGAGGAAGGCAGAACTGAGTTTGAGGATGTCTTAGGAGACATGACTCTTCTCATGGCATCGAAAGCACCTCTGCTCCGATGTGAGGGAACAGACGGATCCGAGGATACCGTTGACACCCCGTCACCAGGACAGTGGGCTCTGAACCAGAGGTAGGAGCCGAGCTAATCCGAGCTGAAGCTCTGAGAGGGAGAATCCGAACAGACAAGTCAGTCCGACTATCCCCCCCCCCCCAGACCCCACTAGAGAATGTCAGCCCCTAGAGTCCTCGATCGGCACCGAGGACGTCAGAATGCACGGAGCCGAAGACACTGGATCAGGCATCGGCTCCAAGGGTTCCACTATCATCAGGTCTGACTCCTCTGGCTCCGAAGGACCAACATGTCTCGGAGGAGGAATAGTTTAAGCTGGTGCAAGGGTCTTCGGCTCCAAAGCCATTTGAGTCGAAGCCGATAATATTTTTGCCAAGGCCGATGCCAATAACAGCTTCTGCACCACACGATCCACATCCAGATCTGACAGGCTGATAGAGGACCGAGAGGAGCGCACCGAAGGTGGTACCGACTGAAGTAATGGACTCTTTGGACACTGGTGCCAAGACTGGGGACCATTTACGAAAGGAAAAGACTGTCGGTTCTGATGGCAGTGGAGCCGAAGTGGAAGACTTTGAGGACTTACTGGATCCATCTTGGCCACTCAAAGCTTCTTGAAACGAAGGTTTCAACAACCCTCTGTCGATAAGTTTTCTCTTCCCTTCCTGAAGGACCCTTGAGGAGAAGGAATGCCAAATAGCACAGCTGTCTTGCAAATGCAGGGCTCCTAGACAGTATACACAATTTACGTGGCTGTCTGTTACAGACATCTTTTGGCCACACTTTGGGAACTTCTTAAACCCAGACTTGGGATGCTTGTCTTGATTAGCCACTGGAAAACTTGGAGAAGAATTACTGTCACACAAAACAATTCTACAGTAATCAGCTACCAAAAGCCTTAAAAAATATCAGGCTAAATCACACACACATACACCGAAATGCAATGTAAATATAAATGTGACAGGAAAAGCCTTAACTGTCACCACAACTTTTTAAACGCACAATAATAGCAGGCTATACAGAAAAAAGGAGATAGCTGCTAAGATATAATATCCTGTCTAAATATCCAGTCAGACAAAATTACTGTTAATAATAAAACTCTAACAGTAATTATAAACTTAAGCCTTTCCTATACAAACTGAAGGCTAAATACACTACACAGAAAAACTACACACTAAAATGTTTTTAGCAAAATAGTGACAAAGGTCACTGGCTAAGCACACTCTACTGTCTAGCAAAGAGTTAAAACTAGGCCTAAAACGAGAGGCCAACTAGAAAAAAAATGTAAACAGACTAAGGGGAGGGACTAAAGTACAGTAACATACAGTATAAAGCTGTAAGAGCTTTAATAAACTACCTGAGCTATTTAAACTATCTAACTATGTAAAAGTAAGTAAGAAATAAGTTGAAAAACAATTTTACTGGCCCGAGCTAATGCAGAACCTCCGATCTATTGCGGTGGCCAACTGGATCTGGGGTAATTCCAGGTGCATCATGGGATAGGGACTTGGCCTCGAGCTATTTGAAGACCTCGAGCTTTGCAATTGGCTGTATCAGAGCCGAGGGATCGGCTCCGAACCCATCAGTAAAGAATGAACGGCGAGACTGAACAACTTCACGTGACATTTTTTGTTTGAGGGGTTCCATGGTATGTTGCTGATATTTCAGCATGTGGAACTGACAATTTAATGCGCTAATAGCAAGAGTAGCAGAGGTGTATGCTTTTTTACCCCATCTGTCTAATGCTCAGGAATCCCTATCTGAGGGGGTGGGATTCTTACCAGAAGTTGCTTTGATTCCTTTAGGTCCTTGAGAAATTAACTCGGGGTCAGCAGTAGGATTTCTGAAAAGAAATTTTTGAGAGTCAGGGTCTCTGTAATACTTGTCAGGTTTCCTGGGAGCAGGAGGAAGGGTGTCAGGAGTTAGAATGGATTCCATAAAAAACATAACCCACAACATCCAAGACAGGAGGAATGGCCAAAGGTCTGTGCTGTGGTAGATCCAATTCCCTGAGTCTCTTTTTTGACTGAGGGTAGTCCTGACATTTCCATTGGAAATGCTCCCTTAAAGTACATAGGGTTTCCCCAAATTAAAAATCCTCGGGTGGAGAGGCAGAAGGAATGGATTCCTCTGCATCAGAATTCTCATAAGCAGAGAGGGGTTGCACATCTTCATATTCAGATGCATCAGAGTCATCGGACTCCTGTTCAGATAAAACTACTGCGGACAAGTATCTTTTTCTTTTGGAAGGGGTAACCTGGCTTCCCCTAATAAGCATAATAAGGTCTTCTGCCATTTTAAGCATTTGACACTGAGGCAAGGAAGCAGGTGCTTGAGCTTGGGTCGTTGTTTTTTTGGATGTGGTTTGTACCCTTGGCCTTAGAAACTCGGTAGTTTTAGAAAAGAATGAAGATGCAAAATGTGTCAAGTATCGGTAGTGCGAAGTACTTCCTCAGAAGCCGGTGCCTGCTCAGTGGCTCCGGATCCATCCAAGGTAGAGACAGCTGCAGGATTCTTAGTCGAAGAAAAGACTCGCGGCATACCAGAAACTGAAAGGGTCTCAGTAGTGGCCTGCAAATCCACAAAAGCAGGCATCAGAGGCTGCGAAAGCACCTCACTGAGGACCAGAGAACTGATGACTAGCTTAACGGAAGCGTCGTCGGCAGTTTTGGACCTGTGCAGTCTGTCTCTGCCTTTATCCTTACGTTTTTTCGGAAGATCAGTAGTCGGATGGTTTACCGAAGCCATACCGGAATTCGAGGACTGAGAGAGAAAATATCTAGCTACAATAAGGGCCCGATGACGTATAGTTCTGGCATTGAACAAAACAGAAAAGCGACAGTGGGGGACGTTGTGGTCTGGGCCTAAACAGGTGACGCAGTAAGAATGGAAGTCTCGGTGTGGTATTTGCTTTCCACAGTTGGGACAATTGTTATCTTTTTCTGACATCGGTTAGAGAAAGCAAAAAGGAACCCCGACGGGGTACTTGGCTGTAGAAGACTTCAACTTCAGTTCGGAAACGAAAACTCAGGTAGCGGCTGACTGGCACTAGTGCAAACTGCTTCGGGCTCCTTGGCAAGAAAGACTGATGTAATGGCATCAGCTGCCTGATTTTATACCACTGATGAACTGACGTCAGTTCTGGAGCAACAGCAACTGACGCAGAAATACTAAGCCACTGGTATTCGGGCCGACTGAGGGTTACCCCTGGCAGGACAACCCAAATGTGATGACTGCAACAGTGAAACACGAAGAACATCAATATTAACAAATATTCAAAACAAGGTTAAAATGGGAACTTCTCTTAAGGCCTTTTAACATATTGTCTCTGCAGGCACTGTAAGAAATCACAATTTCTCATTCACTTCACAGGTGCAACTATCAACTTTCTGGCAATCTTCTCCTCCCGCCCTTTTAACAAAGTGTACCTCCAGACACTGATGGTAATTCTACCAGAAGTCACAACACATATGATGCCTTAGAATAAGTCTGTAAATGTGCTTATTTTCTGCACCACATGAGAGAACAGTATAAAACTTGAGCATAAAAAGAAGTTATGTCTTACCACATTGTTCCATCTGTGTTATCTTCTTTCATTAATCACTGATGGGTTTGGTTCCGAGCCCTCGGAAGCGAGTCGGCCTTTTTACTAAGCTCTCGCCAGCCACAAAAACTCTAGAGCCAAGTCTCTACCCAGAATGCCCTTCTCCGTTACCTCAGATAGAGTTTGCCAGGGAAACAGAAGTAAAGCCGAGGCCACTTCTGCGTAAATACCCTAGGACACCACTTGGACCCAAAGCATCCCCCAGGAGCCTTTGGTGGGGAAGGAGGGTGGGAAGTAATGAATGAATGAAGATAAACACAGATGGAACATTATGCTAAGACATAACTTCTTTATCTGATATTGTTAATCTTCTCTCCATTCATCACTGATGGGACGGAATCCCAAGCTACCTTGAGGTCTATGGGTGGCCGTTATGGAAGAACATTCCTGAGTACCACTGAACCGAAGGCAGCTCTCCCTCTGGAGACCAAGTTTAATTTGTAATGATTGATAAAAGTATGAGGCTTAGCCCAAATAGCTGCTGCGCAGATGTCATCCATGGAAGCCCTGGAATGGAAAGCTACAGATGTTGCCATAGATCTAGTGGCATGAGCTTTAACCTTTGGTACAGGTTCATTACGGAGGGAATAGATGAAACGTATGCAGTCCCTTATCCATTTTGATAATGTAACCTTGGAAACAGCCTCTCCCATTCTGGGCCCACAAAAGGAGATGAAAAGCTGTTCAGATTTACGGATAGGTTTGGTCCTGTCTAGATAAAATCTCAGTTGTCTATGTACGTCTAAGGAGTGAAGGCAGTACTCTCCTCTATTGGCAAAATTTGGAAAGAACACTGGTAGGTCAATGGTCTGGTTTATAGAGAATTCAGAAACAACTTTGGGAAGGAAGGACGGACTCGTCTGAAGTGATACTTTGTCTTTATGAAAGACCAGATAGGGCCTCTTGATACACGATGCCTGCAGCTCCTAGACCCTTCTGGCAGATGTGATGGCTACCAAGAACAAGGATTTCCAAGACAAAAACTTTAGGTCACACTTTGCAGCAGGTTCAAAAGGTTTTTGAGTCAAAGACTGAAGGACTAAAGTAAGGTTCTGTGGTTCCACGGGCTGTCTGACAGGAGGCCTGATATGAGAGGTCCCCTTGAGGAAGGCCTTGCATAGGCGGAAAGAGATATGAGGGGTGCCATCTATACCATTGTGGAAATTAGAAATTGCCGCTAGATGTACTCGTACGGTAGAGGAAGAGGTTCTATTATCAAAAAACTTAGCCAAGTATTGAAGCACTGCAGTAACTGGAGCTGAATACGGGTCTAGCATGTTATCCTTGGACCAGATGGAGAACCTTTTCCATTTATCCTGTATAGTCTTCTGGTGGATGGTTTATGAGAGGCCAGAATGAAGTCTTGAACAGGCGAGGATAGATTAGCTTGCCTGGTGACTAATGGAAGTGGAGAAACCAAGCTGTCAGCTTGAGACTGGACAGATTTGGGTGACTCAACCCTTGGGGTAAATAATCAGATCTGGTAGAGGGTCCACAATCCATGATGGGTATACTAGGTGAGGCCGAAGGAAGGGAAACCAAACTTGTCGAGGCCAGAACGGAGCTATGAGGATCACCTTGCATCTCAACCGAGGAGCTTTCTTTAGAAATTGTGGAATCAGTGGGATGGGAGGATAAGCGTAAAGAATTCCCATGGGCCAATCATGGATTAGAGCGTCCCTCAGTGACTCCCCCTCTGAGGGAAGTAGGGCAAAATAGCTGCTGCACTTGTTGTTCAATGGGGTGGCGAAAAGATCGCAGCAAAGCTGGCCCCAGTGGCTGAAGATTTCTGTCGCCACCTCGAGGTTGAGAGACCACTCGTGAGGCATGAGGATGCATCTGCTCAGTTTGTCCGCAATCACGTTGGGAGCTCCCCAGGATATGGGTTGCTATCAGAAAGCGGTTGGAAGCTATTACCCACTGCCAAATTCTTATGGCTTCTCCACACAGGGAGTAGGACTTGGTTCCTCCTTGCTTGTTGATATACCAGACCACTGATATATTGTCTTGACTGAATCACAATTGTCCCGGAAGGGAGAGCTGAATGAAAGGCCTGCAACGCTAATAGCACAGCTCTGAGTTCCAGAACACTGATATGCAGGTGGGCCTCTGAGGTGGACCACATGCCTTGGACTGTCTTTCCCTGGAAATGGCCTCCCCACCCAATCAGGGAAGCATCTGTGGTCACAATGGCTCTGGGCTGAGGGGATTGAAATGGGCGACTCCAAAGTTTTACGTCTGGCCTCATCCACCAAAGAGGTCCTGTTTGCAGGAGTTGGTTATTCCAATCTGGTAATAGAGGGGGTGACAGTTTGGAAACTATTGACAAAGAAGGAGCCATTGCAGGATCCACATATGTAGTTTTGCTAGAGGCACTATCGAGATTGAAGCTGCCATAGAGCTTAGGGCCTGAAGAATTTCCCTTGCTGAGACTTTTGTTTGAGAAAGTATCACTCGAAGCTGAAGCCTTAGTCTGTGGAATCTGTGAATTGGGAGTGATACTAGAGAGGACTGAGTAATGAATACTGCTCCAACGAACTCTAGTTGTTGTGTAGGAGTAAGGTTTGATTTCTCCCATTGTATCATTCCCAACAATTTTGCCAGAGAGAGAGAGATAGAATATAATGCAGTGCTGTTACCAGAAGATGCTCGGTGGGGGTGGTGAGGAGCCAGTCGTCCAGATATGGAACACCCGGAATCCTTGTAGTCTCAAGTGAGCTGTTACCACTGCCATGCATTTTAAGAACACTCTGGGAGCTGTAGAGAGACTGAACAGCAGGGCAGGAAATTGATAATGACTGGCCCCTAGCCGGAAGTGAAGCAGACTCCTGGAGCATTTGTCCATCTTGATGTGGTAATACGCATCCCAGAGATCTATTGAGCACATCTAATCGCCTTCTCTTAAAAAGGGAAGAACAGACTGAACTGTGAACATCTGGAATTTGGTTTGGGTGACAGACTTGTTTAAACTGCTGAGATTCAAAATGGGTCTCCAGTCCCCTGTTTTTTTTGGCACCAAAAAGAATCTAGAGTAAAATCCGGATCCGCGCTGGTCTGGTGGGACAGATTGGATGACTCTTTTTTTGAGACAGCTTTATAATCTCTGAAGCTGCTTCTTCCCTTTGACTGGGTGGAACATCAGGAAGTTTTCTTGAAAGGTTTGGCTGACAAGAAAGGGGAATGGTGTAACCTCTGGTGATGATACTCTGCAAACAACTAAAACCTCTGCAGGTACAGCAGCTGCAAGGACTCAAACATAGCCAATGTCAAAGGAAAAATAAGACCAGCAGCTGTAGCATCAAGATATCATTTAATCTGTTGGTAGTACAAACTACATATCAAACAGATAAAGTGAATGCACACACAAACCGGTTTTGGCAAATAGTTACAGTGCCTTCCTCAGTGTAAAGATAATGAGATGTAGTACACTCCTTATATAGTATTAATTCAATCAATCAATCAGGACCATTAATTATAAATGCTCGTTACGTCCAGGAGGGAATAATCTCCCAAGTTTAATAATCCATTTCTTCTCTTTTTTGTTCAAAATGTCATGCCAGCACATTTTGTTGGGTCTACGAGCTGTAATTTTGTCAATAATTATAAAATTAAAAGAATCACTTGGATGTGAAAGGGTATGTTTGTACAATGCATTGGTCATTTTGCCATTTCTGATTTCACTAAGATGTTCCCCCACCCTGAATTTTACAAGACGTGAGGTTTGTCCCACATAAAATGCCGAACAATGGCATGTGGCCAAATATATGACCCAATCAGACTGGCAATTGGCATAAATTAATTAATAAATCAAAAACCTGGCTGGTGTTCTGACTGGAGAATGATTTGGATTTGACAAACTTGGGACAATAGGAACAATGTCCGCAGGGGAAACAACCCACTAATCTGTCCCCTAGGAGAGTTGCTTGTGACAATAGCATATCGGGCAGAGAATGCTTATAGTGATTAAAAAAATGAACCTAAATTTTTGCCTTTCTTAAAAGTAAAGGAACATCTAGTTGGTAAAATAGCAGAAAGCGTTTGGTCAGCCAACAACATATTCCAGAGGCGATTAACACTTAGAATCAAAGAATCATTATTTCTGCCATATGTAGTAATGAAACGAATGGCAGAACCATCATTGTTATGTTTATCTTTATATTGGAGTAGTTCATTCCAGGCCAAACCATCAACCGTATTGGACACCCAGTATACATAACCAACCCCACAGCCCCTGTCTTTGAATCTCACAATCAGAACGTGTTTGTAAGTATTCTAAGTTTCTGCTTCAGAGCAGATACGTTTACCACGAATAAACTGAGATTTCGGGATATTTTGACAAACATGAGGGGGATGAAAGCTGGTGGCGTGGAGGAGGGAATTGTATTAGGGAAATATACGTTGAACCTGAGTGTAAAGAGTACTGTCAATATTTCTACTTATATTAACATCCAAAAAAATAGTGTTATTAAGGTCATAATTAACCGTAAATTCAATACCCCATCTATTTTCGTTGAGATAATCTACAAACTCATGTACATATTCAACATCCGACCTCCACACCAACCAGCAATCATCCAAATGCCTCCTCCATATAAGAAAAGTGTTGAAACCAGGTTGGTAAAGCTTGGATTTGTATAGCCAATATTCAAGTGCAGCTATACCAGCCCAATGTGGTATATTGGTATATAATGCTTTAATATCCAATGTGCAGAGCAACCAACCCGGTTCCAATTGTGTATCCGAAATTAATTTCAGGAACTGTGTGGTATCCTGTTTTCGAGCACGTACCCATTTGAGAAGGGGCCTGAGGTATCTGGTTAAAAAGATGAGTGGTTCCGTTAATGAATTTCTGCCTGAAACAATGGGTCTGCCTGGGGGGGTTAGTTGCATCGTTGTGTATTTTAAGCAGAAAATATATATATTGATGTGTCGGTTCATTCACAGTAAGATGTTGTAAGATGGTTTGTGAAATTATCCCTTCATTTTTAGCTGATAGTAAGAATTCATCAATTTGTTTCTTAAAAAGTGGAGTAGGATCAATAGTCAAATGTGAATAATACCGGCCATCCAAAAGTTGTTTATTTGCCTCATTATCGTATTGGGTCCAATCTTGGACCATGACAGCACCCCCTTTGTCAGCCATTAATATAACTAGCTGATGGTTATTAGCCAATCGTGAAATCATCTCCATGTCTGCCTTGGATATGTTGTTTGGTTTCACCCTGGTTTCCTTGGCATGAAAATGTAGATCTTTGAGTATTGGTTTCTGGAATAAAGAGACAGTGTGATACATAGGTGGCATGAAAGTTGAGCTGTGATATCTAAATTCCTGTTGCCCATTGGTAGTTTCTTTATCCTGAAAAAATATTTAATAGGGATTAAACAAAGAGGGTATGTTTTTGTACAGCAACCTAAAAATTTGGCCAAGAGAAAACAGCCATGCTCCATCCTTAAAAAATCATCAGTTTTTGGTCCAGATACCACTGGGGAAGATTCCTCCTCCAGTTACGAACCAGATTTCTCTGGTCCTACAGGCTCACCAGCTCACAAATGTACCAACACCAGTGCCCCTTTAGGACCAAAAGCAGGAGGGGAGGGAGGAAACCAACAGGGTAGACGACATGCAGACATTGTTGAGAATGATCACCATGAAACAATAAATGTACTTAATATTTCTTCTTGCACCTTTACTGAAGCTGAGATTAAAATACTCAATAAAGGCCTTTCATTCATCCCTGGTTTCTGTGTGTCCAAGGACAGTTTTGTGGATGATGTGTTGAGATTCTGTAGAAATTTGAATTTAAAAATATTTTTTCAGGATAAAGAAACTACCAATGGGCAACAGGACTTTAGATATCATAGCTCGACTTTCATGCCACCTATGAATCACACTGTCTCTTTATTCCAGAAATCAATACTCAAAGATCTACATTTTCATGCCAAGGAAACCAGGGTGAAACCAAACATATCCAGGGCAGACATGGAGGTGATTTCACAATTGGCTAATAACCATAAGCTAGTTATATTAATGGCTGTCAAAGGGGGTGCTGTCGTGGTCCAAGATTGGACCCAATACGATAATGAGGCAAATAAACAAATTTTGGATGGCCGGTATTATTCACATTTGACTATTGATCCTACTCCACTTTTTAAGAAACAAATTGATGAATTCGTACTAACAGCTAAAAATGAAGGGATAATTTCACAAACCATCTTACAACATCTTACTGTGAATGAACCGACACATCAATATATATATTTTCTGCTTAAAATACACAAATATGCAACTAACCCCCCAGGCAGACCCATTGTTTTAGGCAGAAATTCGTTTATGAAACCACTCTCCATCTTTTTATCCAGATACCTCATGCCTCTTCTCAAATGGGTACATGCTCGAATACAGGATACCACGCAGTTCCTGAGATTAATTTCGGATACACAAATGGAACCAAGTTGATTGCTTTGCACATTGGATATTAAAGCATTATATACCAATATACCACATTGGGCTGGTATAGATGCGGTTGAATATTGGCTATACAAATCCAAGCTTTACCAACCTGGTTTCAACACTTTTCTTATCATCCTTTGTGAACATGTTCTTACCAAAAAATGTCTTTTTCTATCAAGGTGAATGCTTCCTTCAGAGCAAGGGTACAGCCATGGGCGCTTCTTTTGCACCAATTTATGCTGATTTATTCATGGCTTATGTGGAAGAGTAGATTATTTATGATCCGTTACATAACCTTTACCTTGATGAAATAGACATTTGGAGGAGGTATTTGGATGATTGCTGATTGGTGTGGAGGTCGGATGTTGAATATCTACATGAGTTTGTAGATTATCTCAACAAAAATAGATGGGGTATTGAATTTACGGTTAATTATGACCTTAATAACATATTTTTTTTGGATGTTAATATAAGTAGAAATATTGACAATACTTTCCACTCAGGTTCAACGTAAAGTTCCCCAATACAATACCCTCCTCCATGCCACCAGCTTTCATCTCCCTCATGTTTGTCAAAATATCCAGAAATCTCAGTTTATTCGTGGTAAAGAAGCAGAAACTTACAATACTTACAAACACGATCTGATTATGAGATTCAAAGACAGGGACTATGGGGCTGGTTATGTATACCGGGCGTCCAATACGGTTGATGGTTTGGCCAGGAATGAACTTCTCAAACAAAGATAAACATAACAATGATGGTTCTGCCATTCGTTTCATTGCTACATATGGCAGAAATACTTATTCTTTGATTCAAAGTGTTAATCGCCACTGGAATATGTTGTTGGCTGACCAAACGCTTTCTGCTATTTTACCAACCAGATGTTCCTTTTCTTTTAAGAAAGGCAAAAATTTAGGTTAATTTTTTAATCACTATAAGCATTCTCTGCCCAATATGCCATTGTCACAAACAACTCTCCTAGGGGACAGATTAGTGGGTTGTTTCCCCTGCGGACATTGTACCTATTGTCCCAAGTTTGTCAAATCCAAATCATTCTCCAGTCAGAACACCAGCCAGGTTTTTGATTTATCATTTTATGCCAATTGCCAATCTGATTGGGTCATATATTTGGCCATATGCCATTGTTCGGCATTTTATGTGGGACAAACCTCACGTCCTGTAAAATTCACGGTGGGGGAACATCTTAGTGAAATTAGAAATGGCAAAATGACCAACGCATTGTACAAACATACTATTTCACATCCAAGTGCTTCTTTTAATTTTATAATTATTGACAAAATAACAGCTCCTAAACCCAACAAAATGGGTTGACATGACATTTTAAACAAAAAAGAGAAGAAATGGATTATTAAACTTGGGAGATTATTCCCTCCTCGACGTAACGAGCATTTATAATTAATGATCCTGATTGATTGACTGAATTAATACTATATAAGGAGTGTACTACATCTCATTATCTTTACACTGAGGAAGGCACTGTAACTATTTGCCGAAACTGGTTTGTGTGTGCATTCACTTTATCTGTTTGATATGTAGTTTGTACTACCAACAAATTAAATGCTATCTTGATGCTATAGCTGCTGGTCTTATTTTTTCCTTTGAAGATGATACTCTGCACCCAACGATCGGTGGTAATAGATTGCCAGGCAGCTTGGTGCAGAGACAAACGACCCCCCGTCTGCTTCCAGAGGTAAGCAATCGGGCTGCTCCTCAGGAGCACTGGTAAAGCTGTCCAGAGAAGGAATCCCTGGAGTCTTGGTAATGAGGACCTCCTCTGCCTCTATAAGGGCATCTTCCGGAATTGTTACCCCCTCTGCCCCTGGGGTATCATCACCACATGTGGCATGGAAAGGACCATGAGATTTTTTTTGTGCCACATTTTTCCACTCCTCTGATTCATGGACAAGGTACGTTGAGGATTGGAAAACTGTAGGCCTATGGCAGACAGGGTCTTTCAATCTTGTTCGTATCTGGCTAGCGTGTACTTCACTTTGGAGCCAAAAAGAGATGAAGCTTCAATGGGGGCATTCAGAAAGGAAGACCTGAAGGGGACCGCGAGGTCACAAATGCACATCCAGGCATGATGCCTCATGACAATGCCCGAACCTGCTGCTCTAGCCACCCCTTCAGTCGCATGTGAAAGCAACCTCATGGACAAGTTGGATATCAATTCCAGGGTTGCACTGCGAGGCCACTTTGTCCCTGACCTCGTCAGACAACTGCCCTGCGAGCATTCCACAGAGTTCAGAGCTCAAGTCCCTCTGGAGCCTCGTAAAATAATCCAAACAGTTGAGGGACCATATAGCATAGGTCCCTGATGCAAAAAAAACGCTTCCCAAGTCTGTCCACCACCCGACTCCCTGTTGGGTGGATGGACAGTGGGACTTTCCTCAGCCAAGACCATTTTTGTGGCCAGCGCCACCACCATAGCATCGATTGGTAACCCTTTGGACCAATGTGGGTTCCCCTCGGGAGGGGAAAGAATTTTGTCTGGTCTCCCGAGGGATTGCCTCAGTGGAATCAGGGTTCTTCCAAGCGCGCTGCACGACGAGCTGGATGAGCTCTTCAGCAGGCAGGGTCGCCCAAAATGTAGAAGGATGGGTGCGGAAAGCCTGCAGGAACACAGACTCCTCAGATAAAGGGTTGGAGGGCTTCCAGTCACCTCTCTGGTTTAGCATTTCCAGGATGTCTCCAAAGTAGACATCATCAGGAGGTGACTGCGGGGACTCTTCTTCATCATCGTAATCCATGTCTTCAGTTAAGGACTCCTTGGGTGAGTCCATGTGCTTCCTCTTGCACGTCCTCTTTCGAGGGGGCTCTTCAGTGGGAGTCTTTGAGGAGGACTCGGAAGAGTGGGCACCTTGAACAGGGGTGTCCTGCGGTTTCTCTGCCCATGTCCTAGGGAGGTGGTCTGTGACAGCTGTAGCTCAGGGGGTGTAAACTAGGGTTTCAACATCAAAGGAGTGCTGCTAGAAGAAAGAGCCTTCTACATCGCGCGGAAGGCAGGGCCACCCGAAGAGGAATGGGTGCCCGGAACTGAGAAAGGCAACCTCGGGACGGTCACACCCCGCTCCGACTAACCTGCCCCCACGGGTGGAGCCTCAAGCAGGATTGGTGCGGACGTGGCTATCGGCGCCAACGATGGAATCGAGGAGAGAGATGGCTCCGTGCCCTGAGCCAAAGCATCCATCCCCCAATCCCCAGAGTGAGGAAGGATCAGTCACGTAAGAACTGAAGACCAAAGGGGCAAACTCAGAGCCGGAGTGAGATGCACTGTAGGTGCCGAGGTGATGGGTTCCAAAAAAAATGTTGGAACAGAAGGCTTCGGAACAGAGATGGTAGAAGGAGGACTGTAAGATGGAGTACGTGGTAAGTCAATCCAAGTCCTGCAGGTGGATGGGTCTTAGAAAGTGTGGGTATCCCCTTGGCTAACAGCTTGTCCACAAGATGCACCACGTTGTGTTCCGACAGACTCCTGGTGGATCTAGTGGATACTCTGGACAGAGTCAGGACATTCAATGAAAGGGCTATACGCTTGGCCCAGAAATGGATCTACGGAAGGGGAGTATCAGGTCTGTGGTGCAAGGTCTGCAAGCATCGAAGTCTCAAATTTTGAGACCGAAGTAAAGGGGTCAAATCCAGTGAAGTTGGTACAACGCTCGGTGCCCAAGTGGCACTCGGAGCCGAAATGGTCAGTTCTAAAATGGTAATAAAGTAGTTGAAGGTGTGCCTTGAGCTGTAGTGGCCACAGGTGCCGAAGTCAAAATATGTGTAAGGCCTATAATCGGTGCCAGAGGCAAGATCGGTGCTGAAACTGGTGCCAATATCGAAGGTTTTGAGATGCTCAGAGCTGAGAAAGACAGAGCCGTAGAGGCAGATTTATGCTCCAAAGACAACTTTGGGACCTTTGATTTCACAAGCTTGCCCTGATCACCCAATGGTGAGGAGGGAACCAAGTGGGACCTCTTTTTGTTTTTAGTAGGAGGGATTGAGACGTCCATTGCAGAATTGGCCTCTGAAAAGGGAGACTTGAGTAACCCTTTCAGAATCAGTTTATTTTTGCACTTATTAAGAGTGCATTGATCTGACAAATGTCACACGGAGGCTACACCGAAAGGTGTTGTACTCAAACAGTACACACAGTCATTGTGAGAATCACTATTAGGTAACTTGACATTACATGAAGCACAATGCTTAAAACCTGAAGTACTCTTCTTATCCAACATCTTGACAGAGAATCACCACAGCCCAACAGTATAATCCAATTAGTCAAACACCATTCAAAGAAGTCATAATTACAGCAATACAGTGATATGTAGAGAAAAAAGACACCTTACTAAAACCCAAAGCTAAAAGGTTAAACAGGAAAAACCATACCAGCTATGGTATTGAAGGAATACTACACGGGTAAGGAAGGAAAGGCCTACCAACAATGGTACTTGAAAGTTTACCAACGGTAACAACTAGTAGAGTAGAGAGGAAAGGTCAGACAGAAGAACACACTTGTGTCTTTCGGCTTTTCCCCGGTTAGGGGTCGCCACAGCAGAACTCCGGTCCACTAATGATTGGCAGTAGATTTTTACGTGCAGAGTTGCCAGCCCTGACGCACAACCTTCAACGAAGGTACGCCCATTCACGCATGTCTCCACATAAAAGACGCTCTAGCTGAGAATTGAACAGGACGTCTTACTGTGAGGCGACAATGCTACCGCAGCACCACCACCGCAGTTACAGAAGAAAACACACTAAAAATACTATTTGCTCAATAAAATATGACGATATCGAAACTTTTCCACACAAATATCAAATGAAGTTCCACTTAGCTGACAGCTCGGCTGAAACGCGGCTTTATGGCTATGTGGCAAACGAGATCTGAGGTTACAGGGAGAAAGGCATTCTGGGTAGAGACTTAGCTCGAGAGTTTTTTGGCTGGTGCAAGCTTGGTAAAAAGGCCGACACGGTTCAGAGGGCTCGGAACCGAACCCATCAGTGATGAATGGAAAGAAGATTAACAACATCAGATTCAAAATTATAACAAATAAAAAATTCAATGGTGTAAGTATACTTGAGCAATAAATTACATTTGGTTCATAGGTTCATACTAGGCTATCTGCCCTAGGGCATTTATAAGCCTAGCCAGAGTGTGTTTGGCTTTCGCCATCCATTTTAAATAAATTTTGCTATGCCCTTTTTCGAGGTTAGTATACTGTGCCTCTGTCTAACAGTGACACAGAAGTGATACCTGGGGTAAACCTAAGATCTCCCATCCACTCATCAAGATTCCTCTTGAAGAGAGTCAATGAGGGACTCTGCCTAAACTGGACTGGGATTTTATTCCAGAGTGAAGGGAGCCTCTGGGTTATGAATCTGTCCCTCCAGCATGTCCTATTTATTTCAGTGCTGAGGTTCAAGTCTCTCGAGCACGTAGCTGGATGAGATTTGAATTTTCTGAGGTGCAGCATGTCCATTAATTCCGGGTTGGACATGGCTTTATACGTCAGGCACAGATCGCCTCTGAGCAGGCGGTATGCCACTGAGTACAGCTGGAGTTTCTTTAACCGGGCAGCATATGGCATCTGTTTGAGCCCTTTGATCCTCTTGGTGAGGTACTTTTGGGGTCTTTCCAGTTGCTGCAGGTGTCTGGTAAGGTACATCCCAAAAGGGGCATTGTACTCAATTATGGGCCTAATGAGGGATGAGTAAAGAAGCACGATGACCTCCCCTGATCTAGATGTGAATCCCTTCATGATTAGGTGGGCTATATAAAATGTTTTTCTAACCACTTTGGCCACGTGGTTGTCAAATGAGAGATTGCTATCAACTTGGGTCCCCAGGTCCCTAATTACTTCTTCTGTACTTAATGGATTACCACCTATGTGGTAATTTGTGGGCACTTTGTTTTTGCCAAAGGGGATGACTATACATTTTTTGGCGTTTAGCTTGAGGCCATGGTTCTGGCACCAGTTGTCTGTTTCTATGAGGCCCTTTTGGAGGATGCTTGTGTCGGCTGGAGAGTCGATTATGGCGCCCAGTTTGCAGTCGTCTGCGAACTTGGTCAGCCACAGTCCTTCCGTGTTGGCCTGTACCTCCGAGAGATATATACCAAACAAGAGAGGTCCCAGGACTGAGCCTTGTGGGACGCCACTTGTAACTGGTTTGGAGTCTGACATGGCTCCAGCAATTCTAACCATGTGGGTTCTGTCCTTGAGCCAGTTTGCAACCCATCTAGTGACATAGGGGTTTATATTTAAGCTGGTGAGCTTATCTATAATGCCCGAGTGAGGTATTGTATCAAAGGCTTTTGCAAGGTCCAGGTAGGCTGTGTGGACCACCTTCCCCTCGTCAATGGCCTTGGTGACTGTTTCAAAGAAATCGACCAGGTTTAAGAGGCAGGATCTGCCCTTAACAAAGCTGAACTGGGTAGGATCCAGTGTCTGTAGGCCACCAATATCTTTATTTATGAGGTCCATGATGATCCTTTCCATAGCTTTGCAGACCAAGCTAGTCAGGCTTATGGGGCGATAGTTTCCAGGATCCGTTGAAGCACCACCTTTGTGGAGAGGGACCACTGTTGCTGTACGCCACTCTTTGGGTACATATCCTGTAGTAAGGCTGAGATTGAACAGTAGTTTTATGTTTGGGTTTAGCTCTTCTTGGAGTTCATGTAGGACGCAGCCCGAAACACCGTCTGGTCCCACTGATGCTGTGTTATTTGCTTTGAAGAGGGCGGCTCTTACCTGAGCATCTGAGCTGTCAGGGGGGGCAGCACTCTGCTGGGATAGATATTTGCCCTTTAGTTGGGGAGGGGGGGAGAAGTTTGCGCTGAACCTGTCAGCTAGGATGTTGGCAATGTCTGTGGGTTCAGTGTATTTTTTGTCATTTTGGACTAATTCTGAGCATATCTGGGAATTCCCACCCAGGTTCCTAACATAACTAAAGAAAGCCTTGTGATTATCCTTAGTGTCCTGTGCAATTTTTCTCTCGAAGCTGACCTTAGACGATTTTATGAGTGCCCGTAGTTTTTTGCTAATACTGATCAGAGATGCCTTCCCTTTTTGGGATTTTGCTCTATCATGTAGTAGCTTCCTCCTTCTATTGCATAGTTTGTTTATGGCTGGGGTCCACCAGACAGGACGTCTGCCTTTGGAGGATTGGGTCTTGGTTTTATTTGGGATTGCATGATCCATGCATTCCTGAAGGTGTTCATAAAATGCGTTTATAAAGGATTCTGCGGTCTGGGCGTATTTTCCACAGGCCGGGGCTTTGAAGGATTCCACCTCGGTTTTGAGGAGTGTGAAATTTGCTTTAGAGAAGTTTTTCACTGTGGTTTTCTGGGCAGGGGGTGGGGTTGGGATGTGAATATCCAGTGAGATTAGTTTATGGTCTGATCTTACCAGTGAGGGATACACTTCTGGTCTGGAGCATAGAGTCCCCATGTTGGTGATGATCAGGTCCAGTATGTTTTCCCCTCTTGTGGGAGTGGTAACAAGTTGTTCCATAGCATTTGAGTTTATAAATTCTAGGAACCTTTGGGCTAGGGTGTTGGAGCTAGAGTAATGCTCCCACAGTCTATGTTTGGGTAGTTGAAGTCGCCCAATATAATGGTGTTTGGAGAGACCTTCATATTTTCCAGTGTTCTCAGGAAGGCCGAGTGGGGTTCCTGGGTTTGGGAGGGTGGTCTGTAGCAGGCTATAAACTGGAAGGCAGTTCTACCCACTGTTAGTTGCACATGGATAGTCTCTGATGCTTCGTGCTGTGCCACCAACCTGGAGGTGTGGATATCTTTGACGAATATTGATACTCCCCCTCCTTTTGTGGTTTGGTCCAAGTTTTGGGGCCGAAAAGCATGGTATGAGGTATAAAGTACAGTTTTGTACCTACCATAAATGTAGATGTTCGAGTGGTTATGCTGCTGCAGTCATCACACTTGGGTTATCCTGCCATCAGGCGGTCCCGCAGTCAGCCTGAATTCCAAAGCCTTGGTCCGGTGTCTGTTGTCGTCGCTTCTTCCCTGACGTCAGTGCGGCAGGGGTATAAAAGTGGCAGCAGACACCATTTTCTTCAGTTTTTCTTGCCCCAGATGTCAGGTGCCCCAAACTAAGAAGGCAAAATAAGAAGCTTGCAAAACAATGGTACTAGCTGTAAGCAAATACACCATATAGACATGCATCCCAAAGGTTGAAGTACATGGAGGTATAAGAAAAGCCTTGTTAGGTAGAGGGGATGGTGGGAGGGTAACCTGAACTGCAGCAGTATAACCACTCGAACATCTACATTTATGGTAGGTACAAAACTGTACTATGTTCATTGTGCTATGCTGCTGCAGTCATCACACTTGGGTAGAGTCCCAAAGCTATGGTTGGGTGGTAGGAGCTAAACTGGGTTAGGTGCAGCTAAGATGCCCTGCAGAACTGCAGTGGCAAACCCAGCTCTGGCTTTTGAGTATAGAGGAAGGTAGTAATGCTTGGTGAAGATGTGCACTGAACTCCAGGTAGCTGCCTCCAGAATGTCCTTTGTTGGGACTCCTCGGAGGAAGGCTGCTGAGGTTGCTGTAGCCCTGGTACAGTGAGACCTAATACTAGCAGGCACTGTTTTCCCGTGGTGTGAGTAGCAAAAGCGGATGCAATTTGCTATCCATTTGGAGATGGTCTGTTTTGAAATGGCCTTTCCTTCTGAGTCTGGTGCACAGGATACAAGGAGTTGGTCAGATTTTCTGAAGGCCTTTGTCTTGTCCAAATAGTAAAGTAACTGTCTGTGAATGTCCAAAGAGTGAAGGAGTCTTTCTCCTTTATTCTATGGGTTTGGATAAAAGGTGGGCAAGTGTATGGTTTGATTGAGAGCCACACTGGATACTACCTTTGGCATGAAGGAAGGGTTGGTGCGTAGAGATACTCTGTCCTGATGGAAAATGATGAAAGGTTCCACTGCCATAAGTGCCTGCAGCTCTGAGACTCTGAGTGCTGAGGTGATAGCCAGCAGCAGGGCTGTTTTCCATGACAAGTATTGAAGCTCTACTGAAAAGGCTGGTTCGAAAGGAGGAAGTGTTAACTTTTCCAGAACAAAATTTAGATCCCAAGTTGGAGTTGGTGGTTTTCTGGGGGGTCTTATATTCTTTGCCCCTCTGAGAAACTGCCTTAGCAAAGGATGAGAGAAAATGGGAGGAACTGTATCATATTGAGCTGAAATGGCTGAAGCATGGATCTTTATGGATGAGAAAGAAAGGCCTTTGTGTAGCATCTCCGTTAGATATTGGAGTATGTGCGGAATATTTGGGATGCCAGGATTTAGGCTTCTGGCCTGGCTCCATACACAAAATCTTTTCCATTTGTCTGAGTAAGTTTTTCTGGTGCTGGGCCTCCTGGCCTCCAAAATGACATTTTGGACGTCCTTTGAGAGAAGTGTTGTTTGATAATTTAAGGTATTTTCCATGCAGCTAGATTTAAGGTCCTTAGTTGACTGTGAAGGATCTGAGAGTTTTGTTGGGTTAACAGCAGAGGGAATTGAGGTAAGATCCATGGAGGGCTGCGAGTCAAGTTTCGTAGTAGTGGGTACCAGTGCTGACGTGGCCAGTCCGGAGCAGTGAGGATCATCTGTGGTCTCTCTGACCTGGCTTTCAGTAATACCTGGGTCAGTAGAGGCAGAGGTGGGAAGGCGTAGACTGACAATGCTGTCCAACTGAATGATAGGGCATCCACTTTCCAGGCCAGGGGATGATAAGTCCTTGTGCAAAATTTTTGTAGCTGGCAATTGTTGGTTGAGGCAAACAGATCTATGTCTGGTGGTCTCCACCTTTGAGTTATCATAGAGAATACTTGTGGGTGTAGTCTCCACTCGTGAGGGTCTGTCAAATTTCTGCTTAATTTGTCTGCCAAAATGTTTTCTTTTCCTGGCAGGAATTGTGCTTGCAGTTGTACTTGGTAAGTTAATGCTGTGTTCCACAAGTCCGTTGCCTGTCTGCATAGTGGGTAGGAGTGCGTTCCTCCTTGTTTGTTTATGTACCACATAACTGTGGTGTTGTCTGTCCTTATTAGAAGTTGTCCTGGATGCAAGAGGTCCTTGAAGGCTGTTAGTGCATTTTTTTACAGCTAGCATCTCCTTTTGATTGATGTGTAGTTGTCCTTGGTTTGCAGACCATTTGCCCTGTATACATTGTCCTGCCATGTGTGCACCCAGGCATAGTCTGATGAATCTGTTGTCAAGGTTTGGTTTGCTGGAGGTGAGACAAAAGGAAGGCCCTTGTTTGCTTGGCATGCTTGAGCCCACCATAGAAACTCTTTTTGAAGGTAGGGAATGAGAGTTATAATTGCTTCGAGGCTGTGTCTGTGTTGGGACCATACACTTTTTAGGTACAATTGTAGTTTTCTCATATGCAGCCTTGCATATGCAATTAGTTGAATGCAGGATGCCATGTACCCCAATGCCTGCAGGAATTTACTTGCAGTGAGCTGGGTAGAAGTTGCCATCTTTTTGAAGTACTGAGACAGTTGTTTTTGCTTGTCTGGCGTGAGGTAAGCCATCTGGGCCGTTGTATTCAAGCTGGCACCCAGGAAAATTATTTCTTGTGAGGGTATTAGTTTTGATTTCTTTTTGTTTACTGTGTACCCTAGGCAACTTAGCAACTTTGTTACAAATGCCAGATGCTGTAGTAGGATGTCTTTGCTGTCTGCTTGGATCAGGCAGTCGTCCAGATATGGATAAATTTGTATTCCTCGCTGTCTGCAGTATGCAATTACTGATGTCAGGCATTTCGTGAATACTCTGGGCGCAGTAGATAAGCCAAAGGGCAATGCAGAGAATTGATAATGCGTTGTGCCTGCCAAAAATCTGAGGTATCTTCTGCAATCTTGTCTGATAGGGACATGCAGGTATGCCTCTTGGAGGTCCAACGTTACCAGCCAAGACTCCTTGCCCAGCATGGGAAGAAGCTGCTGTAGTGTGAGCATTTTGAATTTGGGAATGTCCAGGTACGTGTTTAGAATTGAAAGGTCTAAGATGGGTCTCCAGGCTTTGCCCTTTCTTGATACTAGAAACAGTCTTGAGTAAAATCCTTAACCTTGGCTCTTTTGCAGGCACCTTTTGAATTGCTTTCATGTTCATGAGAGCTGAAATTTGCTTTTGTGCCTCTGCCCATTGGTTTGTTGGCAGATTTGGCATGCCTCTCATCCGTGGTAAAGTGTGAAAATGAAATCTGTAGCCTCGGGTAATAATATCCAGAACCCATTTGTCCTTTGTTATGATGTGCCAGTTTTGTGGGAAAAGAGCCAGTTTTCCTCCTAGAGGTGCTGCCTCGGCAATTTTGCTTGGCAGGTGAAGAGGAAAGTCATTGAGTTTGTTTTCTGAAGGGTTGAGATCTGTCATCTCCCCCTCTTTGAGTTGTTGTTTGCCATTGTCTAGGCCTGAAGGTACCTTGTGCCAGGCCTCTGCCCCTAGGACGTCTGTACCTGCCCCTTTGGGGTCTGTCTGAAGCAGGAAACCATCTTCTCCAGTTTTTCTTGCCCCAGATGTCAGGAGTCCCAAAATGAAAAGGTCCCATAACTTTTGCAAATACACCTCAGAAGAATGGTGAAAAAAGGAAATACACAAAAGTAAAAATAAGAGGGGATAGGAGGGAGGGAAACCCAGACTGCAACAGTGAAGACACTCGAACATCTACATTTATGGTAGGTGTACACAACTGTACTATGTTCATCGTGTTTCACTGTTGCAGTCATGACTGTAGGGTAGAATCCCAAAGCTGAGAGAAAGGGAGGTGGTCATAAAGAAGAAGGGGCGGCTAAAAGGCCCTGCAAGACTGCAGAGGCAAAGCCTGCCCTAGACTTAGAGTAGAGAGGTAGATTGTAGTTCTTAGAAAAAGTATGCACAGAACTCCAAGTTGCAGCTTCCAAAATGTCTTTGGTAGGAACTCCCCTGAGGAAGGCCGCAGAAGTGGCAGCAGTTCTGGTGGAATGAGTCCGTATACTCCCTAGGATTTGCTTTCCATGGTGTGAATAACAAAATCTGATTCCATGAGCAATCCATTTAGAAATGGTCTGTTTTGAAATGGCTTTACCTTGGGAACTTGAAGCATAAGAAACAAACAATTGTTCTGATTTTCTGATGTCCTTGGTTCTGTTCAGGTAAAAAAGTACAGTTTTGTACCTACCATAAATGTAGATGTCCGATAGGAATTCATCTGCAGTCCTTACAAATGGGTTGTCCTGTCGTCAGGCAGCCCTTCGGTCGGCCGGATTCCAAAGTCTGGGTCTGGCCTCGGCTGGTGTCGCACTTCACCCGACGTCATAGCTGCAGTTATTCGGGTATAAAGGCATCAGCCGACGCCATTCTCCTCAGTGTTTCTTGCCCCAGATGCCAGGTGCCCTCTTGGAAGGCTAAATTTGGATAAATGCCAATGTTTCCAAATAGTAGAGAGCAAACACAACAAATAAGCATGTATGTACATATATACAAACAAATACACCATAATAGATCCCCCCCCAGCTAGCTATAAGTTGGGTAAATACCCTAGGAGTACCACAGAGGGGAAGGGAGGTGGGTAATCCTGACTGCAGATGCATTCCTATCGGACATCTACATTTATGGTAGGTACAAAACTGTACTATGTCCTTCAAGGATGCATCTGCAGTCCTTACAAATGGGTAGAATACCATAGCCAAACTAGGGGAGGAGGAAGAAGAAATTATGGTGTAGTTAGGATCCCTTGCAAAACAGCAGTGGCAAAACCTGCTCGGGATCTAGAGTATAAAGGTAAATTATAATGCTTGGCAAATGTATGCACGGAGGTCCAAGTAGCAGCCTCTATAATGTCTTTGGTAGCCACTCCTCATAAGAAAGCTGTGGTAGTGGCTGTAGCCCTTGTAGAGTGAGGCCTGATGTTCTCTGGAGTTTTCTTTCCATGATAGGAGTAACAAAATCTAATGCAATTTCCTATCCACTTGGAGATTGTCTGTTTTGAAATTGCTTTTCCTTCCCTTCCTGTTGCATATGCTACCAGTAGCTGGTCAGTTGTTCTATTGCCCTTGGTCCTGTCCAGGTAGTAGCGTAACTGTCTATGTACATCCAAGGTATGCAACAGTCTTTCTCCCCTGTTCTGTGGGTTGGGGAAGAATGTAGGTAGGTGGATAGCCTGATTTAAAGACACTCTGGATACCACCTTAGGCATAAATGTAGGATTTGTTCTCATGGACATTCTATCTTGATGGAAGATCAGGAAGGGTTGCACTGCCATTAATGCCTGTAGTTCAGATACCCTTCTTGCTGAAGTGATTGCCAGCAGGAAAGCAGTCTTCCATGATAAGTATTGTAAGTCTGCTGTTGCTGCTGGTTCGGAAAGGAGGAAGTGTCAATTTTTCTAGCACAAAGTTCAAGTCCCATGCTGGCAATGGTGGTTTCCTAGGAGGTTTTACATTTTAATTCCTCTCAGAAACTGCCTGAGCAGAGGATGTGAGAAGACAGGAGGATCCACTCTGTATTCTGCTGAAATAGCTGATGCATGTATCTTGATGGAAGAATAGGACAGGCCTGTGTGGAAGAGCTCTGCCAAGTATTCCAGGATGTTGGCTATGTTTACCAGTGACACATCTTCTCCCTTTGCAGTACTCCAAATGAGATATCTTTTCCATTTTGCTGCATAATTTTTTCTTGTTGAGGGTCTGCGAGCCTCAAGGATAATGTCTTTAACCCTTTGGGATAAATTTGGGTTAATTGATCTTATGTAATGTTCCAGGCAGTCAGCTGCAGAGTTTTCAGGTTTGGATGCAGGATGTTGTAGTTGTTCTGTGTTAATAGCAGTGGAACCAGGGGTAGTGTCCATATTCGTTCCCGAGACATGCTCCTTAGTAATGGGTACCAATGTTGCCTTGGCCAGTCTGGAGCTATCAGAATGATCCTTGGACGGTCCTCTTTGATCTTCAATAGCACCTTGTGCATCAAAGGAAGTGGTGGGAATGCATAGGCTGTCAGGTTTTTCCAACTGAAAGATAGGGAGTCCACCTTCCAAGCAAGTGGGTGGTACGTCCTTGTGCAGAATTTCTTTAGCTGGTGATTGCGTGGGGATGCAAATAAGTCTATTTCTGGCAGTCCCCATTTCCTTGTAATGGCTTTGAAGATGTCCGGATGCAGCATCCATTCGTGGGCATCCGTGGAAGTCCTGCTTAGTATGTCTGCTAGAATGTTTTCTTTTCCGGTACAAAATTGCTTGTAACTGAATGTTGTAGCTCAGAGCCACATTCCATAGGTCCAGTGCCATCCGGCATAGAGGGTATGAATGTGTGCCTCCCTGTTTGTTGATGTACCACATAACTGTGGTGTTGTCTGTCCTTATCATCAATTGACCTTCTAGGAGAAATGGTCTGAATGTCTGGATTGCCATTTTTACTGCCAGCATTTCCTTTAGATTTATGTGCAGGTGCAGCTGGTCTTGAGTCCATAAGCCTTGTATGCACTTGTCCAGCATGTGGGCCCCCCAACCGAGGTCTGAGGCGTCCGTCGTGATGGTTTGGCTTGGTTGAATGCTGTAGAAGGGCAATCCTGTGTTTGATTGACAGGCCTGCGCCCACCATAGGAACTCTTGCTTCAGGCATGGTATTATTGGTATTTTGGTTTCTAGGCTGTGCTTGTGTTGAGACCATAAATTCTTTAGGTACCACTGTAGCTTTCTCATATGTAGTCTGGCATGAGGGACCAGTATTATGCAGGATGCCATGAAGCCCAGGGCTTGCAGTACTTTTCTTGCTGTTAGATGGTTCTGCTTCGTTAATGCCAAGAAGTAGAGAGGTAGTTGCTCTTGTTTTTGTGCAGTTAGGAATGCCATTTGTTTTGATGTGTCCAGATCTGCACCCAAAAAGGTTATTCTTTGGGATGGTATCAGCCTTGACTTTTTTATATTGACTGTATATCCCAGGGCTTGTAACAGGTAAATGACTCTTTGTAAGTCTTCTGTGAGTTTGTTTTTGCTGTCCGCTTGTATCAGGCAGTCGTCCAGGTAGGGGTAAATTTGGATTCCCTGAAGCCTGCAATGCGCAATTACTGATGCCAGGCATTTCGTGAACACTCTGGGCAGTAGATAAGCCAAAGGGCAATGCTGAGAATTGATAATGCTCTGATCCTGCAAGAAATCTGAGGTATCTTCTGCAAATTGGTCGTATGGGGACGTGCAGGTATGCCTCCTTGAGATCTAGAGTTACCAGCCAAGACTCCTTGCCCAGCATGGGAAGAAGCTGCTGTAGAGTCAGCATTTTGAATTTTGGAACAATGAGGAATGTGTTTAATGCGGACAGGTCGAGAATAGGCCTCCATTTGCTCTCCTTTCTTGGTACCAGGAAGAGTCTGGAGTAAAATCCCTTTCCTTGTTCCATAGATGGTACCTTTTCCACAGCTCTCATCTTTAATAATTGGTTTACTTGTTGTAGAGCTTCTGCCTTTTTGATTCGGAGGTAGGTTTGGCATTCCTCTCTTTCCTGGTAGAGTATGGAAATGAAACCTGTAACCGTGGTGTATAGTTTGCAAAATCCACTTGTCCCTTGTGATGTAATGCCAGTTTTTTGAAAATAAAGTTAGTTTTCCGCCTAAGGGTGCTTCTAGTTGTTCCCTGGTAGGCGGTGCCAGAGCCAAGTCACTGTGATTGTCCTGTTGCAGTGGTGGTGGCTGCGTCTGTGCCTCGCTGGTTGTTACCCTGCCACTGGCGTCCCCTGTAGGCACCCCTGGATTGGTTTCTGCCTCTTGAACGCCTATTCCTGCCTCTCTGTGCTTTAGAGGAGTCTGGAAAGGACCAGTTTTTGGAGGGCCAACTCCTGCTAAACCTTGGAGGCTGGACTTGTAAGAAATCTTTCACTGTTTGTACAGATTTTGCCTTCTCTTCCATCTTCTTCAGTACCTGTTGTGCAGGAGAACCAAATAAATTGGCCTTGTCCATGGGAGCATCTAATAGTTTTGATTTGACATGGTCCGGTAAGGCCTGCTCTTTCAACCATGCATGCCTTCTGATAACTGTGCCAGTCATGGCTGATCTAAAGGAAGCCTCCAGTGCATCATAGCCGCATTTTAAAGAATGGTTACTAACTTGCTGAATGTTATGTACCATTTCCTGAACATACTTCTTATCAAAAGGTTCATCAGAGGACAGTTTTTTAGTTAACTGGTCTAGCATAAATTCTTGATATTGGATCATATGAAATTGACAGTTCAAGGCCCTAGCTGACAGAGTAGCAGAAGTGTAAACTTTTTTACCCCATCTCTCTAAGGACCTGGATTCCCTTTCGGAGGGCAGGGGATTTTTAGTAGAGGTAGTTGCTACAGCCTTAGGCCCCTGGGAGATAGTCTCGGGATCTGCAAAAGGAGCCTTGTATAGATGGTGATGTGTGTCCGGGACCCTGTAGAACCTATCGGGCTTAGCAGGGGCCGAAGGTAATGAATCAGGAGCAGTACAAGCATCATTAAATGCATCATCTACAACAGAAAGAACTGGAGGTATAGCTAAAGGCCTATGTTGTGGTAAATGCAGAAAGGTTCTAAGCCTTTTCCTGGAGTCTGAGAAATCTTGGCCCTGCCACTGAAATTGTTTCCTCATAGCATGCAAGGTTTCTCCAAAGGAAAATTCCTCAGGTGGAGAGGCAGAAGGAATGGACTCTTCAGCATCAGAGTCTTCGTAAGGGGAATAAGGAGCCTCTGGGAGGGTCTGTATTATCTGAATCATCAGAGGAATCATCTGTGGACACTGGCTCAGGGGGCTCTGCTCTAGGTCTCTTCTCTGGAGGTGGATGAGAGGCCCTGTCTGGATGAGGCTGGGATCCCCGGATTAAAGAAATTAGATCCTCTGCCAGAGAAAGCATTTGGGTACTGGAGCTGGGCCTGTGAGAGGGGGTCTTAACAGGCACAGTTTTTGTAGCTTTAGCTGCTTTAGCCCTGGAAAAGGCCTTAATGGACATGGCTGCGGGAGGCCTAGCAGCTCCACGTGCAGGGGTGGAAATATCCAAGGGAATAGTGTCAGATAATTCCTGAGAAACTGCAACTGCAGGTTGGATTTCAGATGCCGATTCCACCAGGTTAGAAGAGGCCTCGGAAGAAGGCATGTTTTCGGCTGAAGGAAGAACCGCTTGCTCGGTTTCAGCCGAAACCGAGACACTCGTGGTTGGCTTAACCGCGGTTTCGGCCGAAACCGCAGACCGCGAGTGTCGGTCCTTTTCCTTGCGTTTTTTGGATATTTGTGAAGTCAGAGGATCCGACGGCATAATATAAGCAAAATCAGAGCCGAAAAACTGTTCTGCAAATTCCGACCGACGTCTAAGCGTCCGTCGGTTAAAAGAACCACAGGCTTGACAAGCTGCTACGTCGTGCTCTGGGCCTAAACAAGGTAAGCAGTAAGAGTGGAAATCTTTATGAGGTATTTGTTTCCCACAAGTTAAACAGTTATTCACTTTTTCTGACATCAGCTGAGGCAAGAAAGAGTCCCCAATGGGGTACTTAGCTTTGTAGAAGTCTTCGAAGTAGTATTCGGTAGTAGTAATCTCTGGTTCTGACCGACCGGCACTTGCGAACAGCTTCTGCTTCGGGCGCCACGCGGCAAGAAAGACTGAGGAAAATGGCGTCGGCTGATGCCTTTATACCCGAATAACTGCAGCTATGACGTCGGGTGAAGTGCGACACCAGCCGAGGCCAGACCCAGACTTTGGAATCCGGCCGACCGAAGGGCTGCCTGACGACAGGACAACCCATTTGTAAGGACTGCAGATGCATCCTTGAAGGACATCGTAGTTGTCTGTGTACATCCAAGGAATGTAAGATCCTTTCCCCTTTATTTTGAGGAGTGGGGAAAAAGGTTGGCAAGTGGATAGTTTGATTTAAAGCCACTTTGGAAACCACCTTAAGCATGAAGGTAGGATTAGTCCTCAAAGATACCCTGTCTTGATGAAAAATAATATAAGGTTCCACAGCCATAAGAGCTTGTAACTCTGAAACTCTCCTGGCAGAGGTTAGGGCTAACAGGATAGCTGTCTTCCAAGATAAAAACTTGATGTCAGAAGAGGCAGCAGGCTCAAAAGGAGGCAGGGTTAGTTTTTCCAAAACATAGTTGAGATCCCAAGCAGGAATGGGAGGAGCTCTAGGAGGTCTTAAGTTCTTAGCTCCTCTGAGAAACTGTCTCATGAGCTGGTGGGAAAAGATGGGAGGGTCTGTATTATAATGAGCAGAAATAGCAGAGGCATGTATCTTAATGGAAGAGAAAGAGAGACCCTTATGTAAGAGATCTGTCAAGTAAAGTAAAATTAAAGTAATGTTAGGAAGAAGAGGATCAGAATCCTGAGCCTGCATCCAGGAACAAAATCTTTTCCATTTTCCTGCATAAGATTTTCTAGTGCTAGGACGTCTGGCTTCTAAAATGACATCCATAACCTGCTTGGGTAGGAAAGAAGAAATCAAAGGCCCTGGATTAACCAGGCCGCCAGGCTGAGAGTTCTGACATGAGAGTGTAGAACCTGACCCTGATGTTGAGACAGAAGGTTCGGAGACTGAGCTAAAATCCAAGGGGGCTCCAGGCATAGGTTTTTTAGAGTTGGATACCAAAACTGCCGAGGCCAATTTGTAGCCAGCAAGATTATCATCTTGGGCTTGTCCTGTTTTATCTTCAATAAAACCCGTGGAAGAAGAGGAAGAGGTGTAAAGGCATATCCCGAGAGGTTCCTCCAACTGAATGACAGGGCATCTACTTTCCAAGCTTCTCTGTGGAAAGTCCTGGTGCAAAAATTCTGTAGTTGATGATTGAGATGAGATGCAAAGAGGTCTATGTGAGGACATCCCCAGACTGCTGTTATCATCCTGAATATTTTGGTGTCCAGCATCCACTCGTGTGGATCCGAAAGGTTTCTGCTCAGACTGTCTGCCAGGAAGTTTTGTTTCCCTGGTAGAAACTGAGCTTGAAGATCCAGATTGCAAGCTAGAGCTGTGTTCCATAGATCCATGGCTAGTCTGCAAAGGGGTAGGAATGAGATCCCCCTTGCTTGTTTATGTACCACATAACTGTGGTGTTGTCTGTCCGTATTAGTAGTTGTCCTGGTTGTAAAAGATTCCTGAAGGCCAATAGAGCTTTCTGAACGGCTAACATTTCCTTTAAGTTGATATGCAGGTGCTTCTGATCCTTTGTCCAAAGGCCCTGCAGACAATTGCCCTGAAAATGGGCTCCCCAAGCATAATCCGAGGCGTCCGTGGTTAGAATCTGAGTGGCAGGAGGCAGACGGAAGGGTTTCCCTTTGTTTAGAGCACATGCCCTGGACCACCAAAGAAATTCCTTTTGAAGGCAAGGAAGGACGGAGATCAGTATGTCTAAACTGTGGCAATGCTGAGACCATACACTTTTTAGGTACCACTGTATTTTCCTCATGTGTAGTCTTGCATATGGTACGAGAAGGATGCAGGAGGCCATGTAACCCAAAGCCTGCAGGAATTTCCTTGTAGATAGTTGAGTTAAAGTTGCCAAGGTTCTGAAAGTTGAAGCCAGCTGTAATTGTTTTTCGGATGTCAGAAATGCCATCTGGGTTGTGGTGTTTAGAAGAGCACCCAGAAAAGTTATCTGTTGTGATGGTGTCAAATTTGACTTTTTTATGTTTACAGAGAATCCCAGGAACTTGAGGAGGTTCTGTATAAATTCTAGATGCTGGAGTAAGACATCCTTGCTGTCTGCCTGAATTAGACAATCGTCCAGATAAGGGTAAATTTGAATTCCCTTGAGTCTGCAGTAAGCTACTACTGGAGCTAGGCATTTGGTGAAGACCCTGGGCGCAGTAGACAATCCGAAGGGCAGCGCAGAGAATTGAAAGTGCCTCGATCCGGCCTTGAACCAGAGGTATTTTCTGCGATCCTGCCTGATGGGAATGTGTAAATATGCCTCATTTAAATCCAAAGTTACCATCCATGCATCTTTGGACAGCATTGGAAGTAGCTGCTGTACAGTAAGCATCCTGAATTTTGGAATCTCTAGAAAGGTGTTCAAGACCGACAGATCCAGAATGGGTCTCCATGAGTTTTGCTTCCTTGGGACTAGAAAGAGCCTTGAGTAAAAACCTTTTCCCATCTCTGAAAGTGGAACCAGTTCTATGGCATTCATAGCCAAAAGAGCTTCCACCTGGTTTAAGGCCTCCGTCCATTGATGTTTTGGAAGGTCTGGCCATCCGCTTGGCCTTGGCAAGGTATGAAAATGGAATTTGTAACCTCTTAAAACCACATCCAAAACCCACTTGTCTTGGGTTATTTGAGACCAATTTTGATAAAAAAGAGAGAGTTTTCCTCCGAGAGGGGCTTCCAGGCAAGAAGTTCCTGTAGCCCAACAGAGGGAGTCATTGAGTTTGTTTCCTTTGAGTTTGTGACCTGTCCTCTCCTCCCCTAGGGGTGGAAGCAGTCCACTGTCTTGGTCTATAAGAAGCTTGTGTTTGAAGCCTTCCTCTGGAGCGTCTATATCTACCCCTCTGAGGCCTGTCTGAAGTGGGAAAGGACCAATTTTTTGAAAGCCAATTCCTGCTAAATCTAGGTGGCTGTACTTGTAAGAAATCTTTAACTGTTTGCATGAATTTCGCCTTATCCTGAATCATTTTAATCACCTCTTCAGCTTTTGATCCAAACAAAACATTATGCAGAACAGGAGCATCCAATAATTTAGCCTTTACTTCTTCAGGCAAATTTTGTTCCTTTAGCCATGCATGCCTTCTAATGACTGTGCCAGAGGCCGCAGCCCTACAAGAAGCCTCCAAGGCATCAAATCCACAGTGTAAACCATGCTTCCCAACTTGTTCAGTGGCATGCAATAAGTCATGTAATTCCTTATCATCTGCACAGGCAGAAATGGAAGTAAGCTTTTGTTTAAAAACAGACATGAGAAATTGCTGGTATTTTAGCATATGAAACTGACAGTTTAAAGCCCTAATGGACAAAGTAGCAGAAGTGTACACCTTTTTGCCCCATCTTTCTAAGGATCGAGAATCCTTTTCAGTAGGAATGGGATTTTTGGCAGAAGCGGCCTTAACTCCCTTAGGACCCTGAGAAATGGTTTCAGGGTCAGCAGAAGGGTTCTTGTATAAAAACTGATGGGAATCAGGAACCCTGTAATATCTATCAGGCTTAACAGGAGCAGGAGGAAAAGAGTCAGGGGTTAAGTTAGCCTCCGAAAAGGCATCATAGCCAGGGGTCTATGTTGGGGAAGAAGAAGAAAATCCCTCAGTCTTTTCTTAGATTCTGAATACTCCTGTCCTTCCCAGTGGAAATGTTCCCTCATTTCATGCAAAGTTTCCCCAAAAGAGAAATCCTCAGGGGGAGAAGCTGAAGGAATGGTCTTCAGCATCAGAATCCTCACAAGGAGGGAAAGAATATTCCTGATCAGAAGAAGAAACTGAGGAAACAGAAGCCTGATCAGAGGAATCATAATAAACATCCTGCCTTGGCCTTTTATCTGGAGGGGGATGTGAACCCCTAATCATAGTGAGTAAATCCTTCGCCATCTTGAGTAACTGTTTTTGTGACTTGGGAGCCGGTTCAGAAGAGGCCTGTGTTGTAGTCTTTGATTTAGAAGGAGTCTTTGCCTTTGTCTTTGGCTTTGCCTTTATTAGAAGCTGAGTAGGCCTGAAAACCCCTTCGGAAGCCGGTACCTGCACAGCGGCTCCGGACCCATCCGAAGGAGCATTGTCCGAAGGTCCTGCAACAGAAATATTTAAAGGCCCGGTTGGCTCCTCATGAGAGTCCGTTTCGGCCGTCGGTTCTGAAATGGCCGACGACAGGGGCTGCAAAAGCACCTCACTGACGACGGCCGAACCTGAAGCTGGCTCCGCTTGTGCGCTATCATCACATTTGGACCTCGGAGGCCTGTCTTTATCCTTGCGACGTTTGTGAACTCCGGTAGCCGGAACCGTATCTGATGACGTTTTGTAGTTAAAGCGCCTACCGAAGTAATGAAAAGCAAAATCGTACCTTCGCTTAATTGTACGTTGATTGAATCTAGCACAAAACCGACAACTAGCTACGTCGTGGTCAGGGCCTAAGCAAGGAATACAGTAAGAATGAAAATCCTTATGAGGTATTTGCTTCCCACATGAAATACAATTATTAACTTTTTCTGACATCGGTGTGGAGCAAGAAAAAAGTTTCCCCAACGGGGTACTTAGCTTTGACAGGAGAAGAAAATCTTCGGACTGAAGTATATCAGAAAAAATCGTCAGGAGTCAGCCGACTGGCACTTGCGAACTGCTATCACCGCACGGCAAGAAAGACTGGAGAAGATGGAGTCAGCTGTCAGCCTTGTACTCCTGGCGCTCTGACGTCAGGGAACATGGTTGAACAGCCGACGCCGGACCCAGACTTTGGGATTCTGGCCGACCGAGGGCTGCCTGCCGGCAGGGGAGAACCCTACAGTCATGGCTGCAACAGTGAAACACGATAAACATCAGGAGGAATGGCTAGGGGTCTATGCTGAGGTAGAAGAAACAACTCACGGAGTCTGGGAGTGCAGGGTTTCCCCAAAAGAGAAGTCTTCAGGGGGGGGGGGGGACGGAGGGAATAGACTCCTCAGCATCTGAGTCTTCATAGAGAGGGAAGGGGTAATCCTGTTCCTCAGAGTCTGCTGAGGAAATGGATTCCTGGTCAGAAAGAGGTAAATCTTCCTCCAGCATAGGCCTTTTGTCAGGAGGGGGCTGGGAACCTCTGATAAGGGTAATCAGGTCCTCCGCCATTTTGAGCATCTGTTTTTTAGGCATAGGGGCCTGTGTGGGAGTCTGTGGACCCGGTTTCTTAACCTTTAGAAGCTTAGCGTATGACTTAACGGAGAGAGTCGTCGGTTTAAAGACGCCTTCTGAAACCGAAGGCCTGTCCATAGTCTCCGGATCGCCGCCAGGGCTGGCGTCCGCGAGTTGAGGAGGAACCGGCTCCAGTGGCCCAGTAGATTCTGACTGAGAGGTAGTCGTATTTTCTAAATCTGCGGTAGTCAGTGGCTGCGTAGGTGCCTCACTGAATACCGAAAATCCGACAGCAGGCCTAACCGAGACCTCGGTATCTGGTCTAGGTCCAGGTTGCCTGTCTTTGTCCTTGCGTGTTTTAAACATAGCGGTTGTCAGAGGTTCCGACGACATAATGTAGTTGAATTTTCTGCCAAAATAATGTCGGGTGGTGTCAGCCCAACGCTTAATAGTGCGTTTATTGAACCTTGCGCAAAACCGACAACCAGAAACGTCGTGGTCTGGGCCTAGGCAAGGAATACAATAAGAATGAAAATCCTTATGAGGTATTTGCTTCCCACAAGAAATACAATTATTAACTTTGTCTGACATTGGTCTGAGGCAAGAAAAGTTTCCCCAACGGGGTACTTAGCTTTATAGAAGACTTCGGCTGAAATTCTGTTCGAAAATCTCAGGAGCTGGCCGACCGGCACTTGCGAACTGCTTCTGCTTCGGGCACCGCACGGCAGGAAAGACTGAAGAAAATGGCGTCGGCTGCCTCTTTTATACCCCTGCCGCACTGACATCAGGGAAGAAGCGACGACAACCGACGCCGGACTAAGGCTTTGGAATTCAGGCCGACTGCAGGACCGCCTGACGGCAGGATAACCCAAGTGTGATGACTGCAGCAGCATAGCACGATGAACATCCTGGTAGTGCTGGTGTGCTCTCGGGAGCCTTGAACCAGGTTTCTGTTATTGCACAGATATCGATGTTCTCCATGCTAAGGAGAGTTTCGAGTGCGTGCATCTTGAGGTTTAGACTTCTGGCGTTGAGTAGCATTACTCTTAGTTTCTTATCCCTTGTGATACCTATGGAGGTGGGTTTGTCTTTTGAGCCTTGCCTAAAAAAGGCACTATGGGGGTAGCAAGAGCCTTTGCCAGTATCCGAAAGGACACAGGAACAAATGACCAGCACTCGATTCTGCAAGATACCATCAACCACCACAACGAATTTACCTAGGTTTCGTCTTTATTCAGACTTCTTCAGAATTATCTCAAACAATTCAATCATCCAAGTTTTATAAAAGCCAAATCATGACATCATTGCTCAATTAACTAATTAATATTCATTATACTTAAAGTGAACTGAACACACACAATCCATCATTAAAAACATCCAGCATTAAAAATTAAGTATAATGAATATTGTTTAGTTAATTGAGCAATGATGTCATGATTTGGCTTTTATAAAACTTGGATGATTGAATTGTTTGAGAAAATTCTGAAGAAGTCTGAATAAAGACGAAACCTAGGTAAATTCGTTGTGGTGGTTGATGGTATCTTGCAGAATCGAGTGCTGGTCATTTGTTCCTGTGTTTTTTCGGTTTTTGGTTTGTTCCAATATCCGAAAGCCCAGGGGTGACAGGTGCAAACCGTCCCTAGCGAAGCATCGTGGCTTGTCATCCCAGGCTGACAGGCATTGGATCCCCTTTGAATGACACCAATACTTAAGCTAATTGTTGAAATTGATCATCTTGTCTTCATATTGTGGCATCATTCTTGGTGAGGGTAAGATGCTACTCAAGGTCAGGGTCATACCGGTCTGGGCTACATGCTCAGAGAGCTCCTCTATGTCTCTTTTCATGTAGTCCAGGGAGGTACGTCTCAGGTCATTCACACCAGCATGGACAATGACTGAGTCATATTTGTACTTGCCTTGGAGTGACCTGAGTGCTTGTGTTATGTGGCGGATCCTAGCGCCCGACAGGCAGCTCACCGTGACCTTCTCCTTGTTCAGTCTGGTGAGCGGGACGTCAGTGTGCCTGACAATACAGTCACCTATTACAAGTGTATCAGGTGTGTTGTTTAGCCTTAAGGGCTGTGACTGTTCGGCACACTGGCTTTGTGAGCTATGTGTTGCACGTGTTTTGTTTTGGGTTAGCGGTTGCTTGGGTGTCTGTTTTGGAGGTCTCTGCTGCTTAGGCAGATTTTTTTATTTAGAGCCTACGAGTATGTTTTTGTGTGTTTATGTGTTTGGTTTGCTGTCGTGGTAGGTCTATGTGAGACTGGAATAGAAGTGAGTGTGGTTTCCTTCTCCTCCTGACTGGTTACGCCAGTACTGAGTTGAGAGAGCTTAGCCTCCAGTTTGGTTATATGGTTGCATCTCTCACATGTGTTGGAATTTGTTGGGAGGAGGAGAGGGTTGTCTGTGTACATGAGGCAGTTGTAACATTGCCTCAAGATTCCAGATTCACCAGCTGGACCGGAGAGGAGATTGACAACTGAGCTTTGGACATGCTAGAATAGTATTGGGAATTCCTTTATAATTGAAAAAAAGGGCCAATGGGGAACAAGGTACTCAAGGGGAGTTTGTGAGGGTGTAGTGCTTTTAATTTTTTAGTGCTGACTTAGTGAGCAAGTGCCAGGTAACTTAAATGCAATGTGTTACAGGTAACTTAAATGCAAAAACGACAAACAGTAACTTTCTTTCAAGTGAAACAAGGAAATAAGTACAGTAAGCAATGCAGATATCACTAGGGATCCACAGAAGCGCTGAAAAGCCGTGTTTTAGGCGGAATTAGCATTTCAGGGAAATAACAAGCAAACAAACAACAAGCATACAAACAAAGCTAGATTCAGCAGGCCTGGATCTAGTCTATGCTACAGCAAACAAGGTGTACCAATTTCAGTAAGAAACAGTTTAAATATGCAGGCACTATAAGATGAGTAATGCAGGGTGTATCCATGCTTGGATGTGGTTTGTCACAAGGACAAAGCCAAAGTGACTGAACAAGGCCAGCCTTGGGTAAACCTGCATTACCCAATCCCAGCTGTGACTTACTGCTACTATACAATGGCATGACATTAAAAAAATATTTTTAAAGAACACAACTAAGAAATTATTTTCCTTCCATCTCCTCCCTCTGGTAACAGTCGCCCAAAGATGGACTGGTGATGTACTACGCAAGTGCACACCAAAGTATATGGAAACGCATTACACAGTACAAGTATTTTAGTGCAGTTTCTGCCACTTTGAAGGCTGACATATACAGGTGGAATGCATACCCATGTAGTCAATTACATGAAGATATTTGTATTCCACTGTTCTAGCAAGAGTGGTGCTAATGATCTTTTCTCTTGTTCATGTATACATACTTACAGCTGCACTAACCATTTATTATATATATATATATATATATATATATATATATATATATATATATATATATAATATAATATATATATATAAATATATATAATATAAAACACGCACACACACACAAAACCATTGGATGGTCTAAGTGCACATTTATTACTTTGAATGTTTTGTTAATGTTAAGTGCATTTTTTCATCAAAATGAACTTTTACTGAAAAAGCTAATATTTTGGCTTGATAGTGAGGTTTTGCCCTTTCTACACTGCTGTGAGATCCTGGAATCATAACTAGAGGGAGGTATGGGGGGATGTGATGTTGTTTTTCTTTTCTTCTGATTTTATGAGTTTCAACAATCTGTGGTCAATTATGTGAAAGCCAAAGTACTAGGTCAACGATACAATTAACTATAATTTTATAAATGTTATGCATGTATACATACACACACACACACACACACACACACACACACACACACACACACAGAGACATATATGGGTGCCCTTTTTTTGCTCTAAATGCTGGTTTGCAGACATCTGTTTGACTGACTGCATTTGGTCAATATATGCAAATGGTTGACAGGTGTGTGAGATCAACAATCCCACAGTAGGGGAATATTCCCTTTTCCCTGGGACTGACAGATCTTGGAGTTAGGATATATAATTAGCAGGGGGGTGGGGGGTTACTGTGTGGATGTTATTTTTTGCATGTATTGAGGTTAAGTTTTGGCATGTGTATGGTAACGCGTTGACATTCGGTTTGTTGACCTTTTGCATTCGACACCTGGACTGCTCTATGAAACTAAGTAGATTCATATTATATATATATATATATATATATATATATATATATATATATATATATATATATATATATATATATATATATATATATAAAAAAAACACACACATGTACATATATATACACACACACACATTATATATTTATTTATATATTTATTGATCTACTTTCAAATCACGAAATTTCATATTATCGAAGACCGAAAGAGTTCATGTCAGCCACTGGGGAGAAAGTTAGGGGACATAACAGAAACAAAATTATTAATGGTGAAGGGAAAACTCCTTCACAGCTATGTAAACAAAGCTTCTACCCTGCATCAGGTCTGGAACTCTTCGCCCAGCTGGGCACATCTAATGGGTGTTAAGTACTGGGGGGGATTGTAAATATTCAGTACTACTCCCACAATCATGACTCAGTAGAAAGCAAAGTATTGTGGGTACTGGAAATGAATGGCTTAATGGAGGTGGGGCTGACAGTTAAGTAGACATGAACATGAAAACCCTATAAGAAAAAAATCACATAAAAACTTACTCATTACATTATGATCTAACCACAGTACTTGGTTAAAGGAAGATGCCTAATCTGATATTTAGTCTTTGAAGAACTGTTACTATCAGTTATCAGCTTGGAATAAAAAGTACTATAGCACATATTGAAAACACAGGAATAATGTATCTTGAAAAAGTCTACTGTATAACAATATCAAAATGAATACTGGTCATTTGCCTTGCATACCTTCTTTCCAGCAAGGGTGGCAATGTGGTTTACTTCTTGCATTATACCAAATAAGCTGCCGGCAGCCATCATATGCACAAGAGTACTCATCATCGCCGATGCCATAGCCCTCCTGTAAGACATGATGTGTAAAGAAAAAACATACTAATAGAATATGGGGTGTTTGTTTATTAAATTTCAGCTAAAGGAATTGAAATGAGAGTTATGTACTTACCATAATAATTGACATATAGGACATTTCTCTCTGTCTCTAAGACATGAGGCAGGTAAGACTCAGACTACTAAGCATTTAAAACTTTCTCAGACCACTTAACTCAATCAATTTTCCCATTATTCCATATATGGAAAGACATATCACCATATCTTTGTTTGCATTACAAAGGCTGAAGACAGGGAAAAGATGAAGCTAAGACTGGAAGCAAAGACTCTTCAGAGCAACTTTCACATTTAATCAAAAATGGGAGGGGAAGGAGGATTAGGTCATGAAGTAAAATGGGCTTGACTCTGCACATCTATCATGATGGCGAAAAAGAAATTATGTACTCACTATAATGTTCCATCTGTGTTGTCCATCTTCATTTATCCTTGACTGATGGGTTTGGTTCCGATTATCAGAACTGATTGAGCCGTTACTATAGCTTGCAGTAACCTAAAACTCTCAAGCTTTAAGTCCTAACCACAATGGCTCTCTCCTCATTACCTCAGATAGAGTTTGCAGAAAAACAGAATGACAGACATAATGCCTTCATAGAGGCTATATCTGTAACCGCTATAAACAATCAGTAATAATATATTCAAATTGCCCAATACGGCAAAAATTGCCAGGGCAGGGGGAAGGAGTGGGGGGGGGGGATCAAGGATAAATGAAGATGGATAACACAAACATTATGGTAAGTACGTAACTTCTTTATCTGATGTTGCCATTCTTCATTTATCTTTGACTGATGGGGCACAGTCCCTAGCTACTTTTGATCTTGGCAGGATTTCACGGAATTATATTCTTGAGCGACATTCCACCAAATGGGTCTCTTCATCTGTACACCAAATCCAAATTGAGACAGGTGGTGAAGGTGTGAGGAGTAGTCCAGGTTGTTGCTGCACATATATCATCCACTGAAACTAAAGAATGGCAAACTCCGGAAGTTGTCACAGCTTTCGCAGAATGAGCATTTATAGAAACAGACAAAATAATTTTGTTTCTGTGCTAGACAAACGAAATACAAATTTTGAGCCATCTAGCTAAGGTAACCTTGTTCTATGTAGATACAAGTGTAACCGTCTGTGAAAATCTAATAAATGTAAACAGTATTTACTTTTATTTGAAAGGCTGGAAAAGAAGACTGGCAAATTGATGGTATGATTTTATACTTGTATCCCACATTGCCTTAGGTCAGGGGTATGCAACCTGTGGCTCTGGAGCCACATGTGGCTCTTCCACCCCTCTGCAGTGGCTCCCTGTAGCTTTGAAAAATAACGGTCACTCTGCACCACAACACACACACACAATGAGAGCGATCAAGTGATGGATTTTAATTATTGCTCTTATAAACTTAGAAACTTGCTAGAATAATATGGTTTCTTTTACCATGGATTCCATGCACACACACACACACACACACACACACACACACACACACACACACACACACACACACAGTGATTGAGCAATTCCTTGGCAGCATCAGCATCTCCTGAAAGGTTTCCGTACCTCTCCACCATATCTCTCAAACTCTTAACCATAAGAAATCTGGGCACAGCTACAAGTAAAGGGGGGGGGGGGGGGGCAAAGGAAGAAAAATAGTGACACATTTTAAATATTGCTCTTATAAACTTGCTTGACTAACACTGTTTCTGTTAACATGCAATTTCCACAAACAAACACACACACAGACACACAGACACACAGTTACCGGTCAACTGTACAGATTTTCGCAGAATGTCCTGATTTTTGCCTCATATTTTTGGTCAGTTTCTCATAAAATTGTGGTTTTCTGGCAAATCACTGACAAATTGTTTAGAGCTGAAGTCAGAAAATATAGATAGACATTTGAGCTTCAGACTTCATACCCTTCAGAAAATTCATGCTAATGCAAAACCTGTTCTATCAACTTTCTAATTTTGTAAGAGCAATATTTAAAAAGTGTCCCTATTTTTGGGCCTTTGTCTCCCCCATTATTTATGGCTTTGCCCAGATTTCTTGTTCTAAGAGGATGAAAGGTATGACACACACACACACACACATATACACTGACAACAATCGTGCAATCCCAATAAAAATCTCAACAAAGGAACAAAAATAGGAACGGATTTTAAATATTGCTCTTATAAACTTAGTTCTTTTATATATTAATTTTATGGGTCAAATATGCTTTGTGGCTCCAGATGAATTTTACTTGGTAGGAGAAATGCCAAAATGGCTCTTTTGATAGTGAAGTTTGCAGACCCCTGCCTTAGGTGGAAAGGAAGGGTTTATCCTTAAGGAGACTATCTTTTTTGGAAAAACGGGGAATGGAGGTTTACGTAATAAGATTTATATTTTTGGAATTTCTTTGGCTGAAGCCATTGCCACTAAGAAAAATAAAACTTAACCAGGATGCAAGTTTTTTTATCTCAAGTAAGCAAATGGTTGGAAGGGTAGTCGTACAAATGCTTGTAAGACCAAACTGAGAATCCAAGGTGATGCAGGATTCTTATAGGGAGGTCTAAACAGTGTTCCTCAAGAAAGGGCTGTGCAAGGTCTGTAAGAAAACAAAGAACATTTCTCCAAACCATTATGAAAGTTGGAAATGACTGGTAGCTGGACTTTAAAAACTGAAGGAGAAGCTTCTGTGATGAAAATGAAAGCTAAAAAGTCTTGAATTTGTTAATATAACTAAGAAGGAGTTAATGTCCCCTTCTGAAGTCCACAAGGTGAAATTTCTTCGTCTTGCTAATGTAGAGTTTACGTGTGGATGGCTCATGGGAAGCTAACAGAATATGACGTACTTGGGAGGAAAGATTAGTCTGTCTGGCAATGACAGGAATTGGGAAATCAAGCAGTCGGGTTGAGGTTCAGAATGTTCGCTTGAATCAAACTGTCTGGATGGACAGAAGGTCTGGAGCTACGTCCAAATTTCATGATTTTTACATCCGAAAAAGTGGAAAACCATATTTGTTGTGACCAATAAGGAGCAATGATTATTACTTTACTCCTCAATTGAATTGCTTTCTGTAGAAATTAAGGGGAAATGGAGGAAAGTGTATAGAAATCCCAGGGGCCAAGTGTATAAAAAAGGATCCCTCAGTGACTCCTCAGGGGTAGGGTCGGGGCCAAAGCAAGGTAGTTGCTGCATTTGGAGTTCCAATGTGAAGGAAAATGAATGCAGGAAGGAGTGCTCCTTCGACGAAGATATCCTTTTCATCATGTTTGGATTGAGAGGCCACTCGTGAGACAGAAGAATAAACCTACTCAATTTGCCTCCAATCATAAATTGGTTGGGAGAAATCGCCCACTGTCACAATCTGAGTGCTTCTCGCAAAGGGGTTAAGATTTTGTCCCTCCTGTTTGTTGATGTACCAAACCACTGACATATTATCTGAATGAATCACAATTATTCCCAAAGGGAGAGTAGTCTGAAAGGATTGCAACACTAAAGGCACTGCTTTCGTCAGAACGTTGAGATGTAAATTGGCCTTCATAGGGAACCATGGAGTGTGTAGCCCAGATAATGCCCATTCGTCCCACTGGAAGGCATCAGTGGACACCACAATTTTGGGCTGTGGAGAGGCCAAAAGGTCCATCCCGAGGAATTTCTTTCAAGTGCAGCCTCCAAGCTAAACCTTTTCTGCAAAGGTCCGAGGTGAAAACTGATCTGACACAGGTTAATGAGGTACTGACCATTGATATGCAAGTAGCCACTGAAGCATTCTCCTATTATAGTTTGCCAAGAGAAAGTACAGTTATGTAGACTTACCACAAATGCAGATGTTCGAGTGTATTCACTGTTGCAGTCATCACATCTGGGTTATCCCTACCAGGGTAGCCCTCAGTAGGCCCGAATACCAGAGGGGTAGTATTTCTGCTTCGCTTGCCATCGCCCCAGGATTGACGTCAGGTCGTCAGTGATATAAATTAAGGCAGCCGACACTGTTACATCAGTTTTTCTTGCACTGTCAAGAGCCCCCAAGAGGGAGCTAGGTTATGGTGGAAGAACACCACCAGTAGAAAGTAATACCAAAAAATCCTTGTAAGGACAGAGAGAGAGAGAGAGAGAGAGACAAGGGGGATGGAGGGAGGGAAACCAGGACTGCAACAGTCAATACACTCAAACATCTACATTTATGGTAAGTGTACACAACTGTACTATGTTCTTCGTGTTTCACTGTTGCAGTCATCACATCTGGGTTGATTCCCAAAGCTGAAGAAAAGGGTGGAGGCAGTCAAGAAGACGGGGGGCTGGCTAGGATGCCCTGCAAGACTGCGGTGGCAAAGCCTGCCCTGGATTTGGAGAAGATAAGCAGGTGGTAATGCTTGGTGAAGGTATGGTATGAACAGATGTCCACATTGCAGCCTCCAGGATGTCCCTGGTGGGACCCCTCTGAGGAAAGCTGCAGAGGTGGAGGTTGCTCTGGTGGAATGTGTCCTGATCCCCTTGGGGGAAGGTTTCCCATGCTGTTTGGAGCAGAAATGGATGCAGTGTGCTATCCATTTGGAAACTGTTTGTTTGGATATGGCCTTGCCCTCTGCTCCTGCAACGAAGCTGACTAGCAATTGATCAGTGTTTCTAAAAGATTTAGTCCTGTCTAGGTAGAATCTATGCTGTCTGTGCACATCTAGAGAGTGCAGAATCCTTTCCACTTTGTTCTGTGGGTTAGGGAAAAAGGTGGGCAAATGAATGGATTGGTTGAGAGCCACACTGGATCCCACTTTTGGCATGAAGGATGGGTTAGTCCTGAGGGAGACCCTATCAGCGTGGAAAATGATGAAGGGCTTGTAGCTATGATACTCTTCTAGCTAAAGTGATGTCCAGAAGCAAGGCTGTCTTCCAAGAGAGAAATTTTAACTTTGCTGAAACTGCAGGTTCAAAGGGGGCAGGCTGAGCTTTTCCAGCACAAAGCTTAGGTCCCAAGCTGGGGTAGGAGCTCTTCTGGGTGGCCTCAAGTTGTTTGCCCTCTTAGGAACTGTTTGATGAGAGGGTGTGAGAAAAGAGGTGACTGTGCTGAAATGAGCAGAGATGGCAGAAGCATGAATTTTAATAGAAGAGAAGGATAGACCCCTGTGTAGTAGGTCTGCCAGGTAATCCAGGATAAGAGGTAGGGAGGGCTGTGCCGTTCTGGCTCCCTTAGCCTGGATCCAGGTGCAAAACCTTTTCCACTTGTCAGCATAAGACTTTCTAGTGCTGGGACGTCTGGCCTCACGTATAACATCTAGAACTTATTTGCTTAGACTGGCAGCTTGAAAAAAGGTCAGGGAATAAGCCAGGCTGCAGGTCTGCAATTGGGGATGCATGAATTCTCCATTCCTCTGGGTCAGGAATGTTGGGATCTGAGGTAGGTGCCACGTTGGCAGGGGTGACAGGCTGTTCAGCAGTGGGTACCCAGTGCTGGCGTAGCCAGTCTGGGGTGATCAGGATTGTCCTTGGTTTTTCCTCCCTTATTTTGGACAGTACCCTTGAAATGAGTGGTAGAGGGGAAATGCACTGACCGAGAGGTTTACCCACTGGAAGGATAGAAAATAATAGGGATGCTTGGGGACCTCTGTTCTAGAAGACTATGAATATCTAAACTGATTTGTCCATTAAGTAATAATTCATCCAAGGTAAGGTCAATGTTTCTGTAAGATATATTAATTTCATTCACCGAGGTTTGGACATATGTATCGCTATATAGCAAATCAAATATTTCTCTATCATAGTCAGAAGTGTTCATAATAACGAGACCCACACCCTTGTCAGGTTTCATTAACCTAATCTCCGGGTTACTAATAACATCTTGGAGAAATGACCATTCCTGGTGGTTTAAGTTACTGACCAAGGTTCGTTTCTGCTGTATGAGAAGTTCCCTAATTTCATTTTCACAGAAAAGCTTCAAAAACTGAAGTAAGAGGGTGCACCAGTGGAATAAATGTACTGGGCCTGTGAGGTAAGTGTGAAACCACTGTTTGGTTGCTGTTCTTGAATTACAAAGCCAAGTTAAGCTTCCTACAAAAACGTTTTTTTAAGTTTAAGATAGTGTCAACCAAGTTAATGTTCCTAGCTGGAACAAAGTTAAAACCTTTTGAAAATAAATTAGCCCAATTAAAATCAACATGAACATGGCTATAGTTATAAACTGTAAAATCGCCATCCAAGTTTTTGATCATTTCAATCATCTGTTCTGAGCTCCCCTCATCCCCCTCCACTGGTTTTGGTAGTTGTTCTGCCCATACCTGAAATTGCCAGGCCCCATCTCCTTCTGGTTCCGAATTCTCTCAGATCTCCTCATTTGTGGAGGATCTAAAGGGGCATCCCTATTCAGGTAATCATCCACCTCCAAAATCTCCTCATGAGCTTCATCATATTCCACAGGGACTCTATCAAAATAATGGACTTGTTGCCCTTCTGGGGGGGTCGGGGTATGCTCTGCCAGCGTCGTAGTCCCATTTATCTCTTAACAGCTTATGCTGTGTTCTAGCTCTTAAATCAGTCAACCCCTTGTCAACAATCTTAAAAACATTAAAAAAATCATTTTTGAAACTCTCATATAACAAATCGTTCTTAATACTAACTTCAACTTTGTCAATATCTCTTAAAAGCATAGGCATTTTTCTATTATTGTCACTAATAAGTATTTTTAACAGTTCACAACCTTGCCTGTTGAAAAAATAAGTAAGGTCCGTGTGTAACTGCGAATTTTTATTAAGTCCCGTCGGGTATTTCCAAAGTCTCAACCCTTCAGGCACTTGCTCTCGGTTAACACACCCCTGCAAATAGGAGCTTTCCAGTTGAAGCTTTTTATATTTAAAAATAAAAGTCCTGAAATGACCTGAGTTGCGAGTCCAAAGACCCAGCAATATCATCAGGTCTATCAGCACAGTCACATAACTGTACTTCGTTCTTGAGTCACTACTCCTTGGAAAAGAACGCAGCACCCACACCGCCATTTCAGGGTCTGCCTTGTTGTGCAGCTCTCACGCTACCAGACGTGGAAGTCAAACTATGGCTCCTCCCCTGCAATTCATTACCATGGGAATGCTCCCTCTGTGCAGGGGTAATAAGCGAGGGCTCATAAGGTTGCGAACACCCTGCCACCCCCCCAAATCGGAAGCAAATGCTGATACCAGCTGTATTAGTTTGCAAAGGCACCAACTTATCAAATTTAGCTTGTAAGTCTTTAACTGAAGCCGATAAAGAAGCTAGTGCCTGTGTCAAAGTCTCCATGTCCATACCAGCTGTGGAACTGATAGGCTCTCCTCCTTCCATGAGTAACCAAAAACGGCCAAAAGACCAAGACAAACTGCAGAAAAACAGATAACGAAGTAGGCAGCCAACAATACCACAGGTCCAGATAAAAGGAAAACTCTTCTTTATTCAATTAAGTGCTTTCGTCAGACTCCACTGACTTTATCAGAATACAAACACAAAGTGCAAAACACTGCTTAAATAACCCATCCCACCCTGCAAATTAATTACATCATTTCCCCCAGGAAAATAACAATGAATGAAATGACAAGGTAAAACACATTTTAAAGGAACCACAACACAAAACCACTCCTTTTAAGTTGGTAATCAGTCATAAAAAATACAAAGACTTCAGTTTCAGTAGAACCATGATACTAACTCTCTCATTAAGCCCAGGATTTTTATTGACATTATATTTAATTTGCCACTTTAATTCAAGAAGTACCAAAAACTCTTCTAGTGGTCCACCCCTTGAACCCAGGTCAGCATGATCAATGGCACAAAACTTAAACTTGTGCAAATGGAACATCTCTATATACTTGTACAACGCATTTTTGCTTTTCTGTCTAATTTCATAGCCATGTTCATAAACCCTTTGCTTGAGGGCCCTCTTAGTTTTACCCACATAAAATCCATCACGAATCACACAAAGCAACATACACTACCCCTTTTGAAAAACAGTAATACCTTTTCTTTGGGTAAATAAACCTGTAGTTCTTAATAAAGATCTCCCCTCTGTCCACAATAGATGGGCAGTAAGCACACATACCACATTTAAAGCAACCCGCATTTTTTAAAAACCTTGAGTTCTTTTCCAAAAGGCCCTTAAAGCAGGTGTCTTTTTTATAAACCACAACTGGTTTATCATCAAGGACCCTAACACTCTCCTCATCCATAAAGTACAGTTTTGTACCTACCATAAATGTAGATGTTCGAGTGTTCACACTGCTGCAGTCATTACACTTGGGTTATCCTGCCATCAGGTAGTCGGCCAGAGTTCCAAAGTCTTGGTCCGGCTTCGGTTGCTGTCGCTTCTTCCCTGACGTCAGTGTGCCAGGGGTATATAAGATGCATCCGACACCATTTTCTTCAGTTTTTCTTGCCCTAGATGTCAGGTGCCCCCAAGCAGGAAGGCAATACATATTGCTAATAAAAATTATACATATGCAATAAAAACAATACCTTCAGTTACAAGCAAATACACCACAAAGATTGTATAGGACAGAAAGGCATAGATAAGTCCAGCTAGTTCAGAGGGGATGGAGGGAGGGTAACCTGGACTGCAGCAGTGTGAACACTTGAACATCTACATTTATGGTAGGTACAAAACTGTACTATGTTCATCGTGTTACACTGCTGCAGTCATTACACTTGGGTAGAATCCCAAAGCTAAGGTTGGGTGGCTGGTCTATAAAGAGTTAGGATTGGCTATGAGGCCCTGCAGAACTGCAGTGGCAAATCCTGCTCTGGATTTAGAGTAAAGAGGCAGGTGGTAATGCTTGGTAAAGGTGTGCACTGAACTCCAAGTTGCAGCCTCCAAAATTTCCTTGGTAGGTACTCCTCTGAGAAAGACTGTTGAAGTGGCTGTTGCCCTGGTGGAATGTGGCCTAATGTTATTTGGGACTGATTTTCCATGCCGTGTGTAGCAGTAACGAATACAGTGTCCTATCCATTTGGATATAGTCTAATTTGAGATAGCCTTGCCCTGTGATCCTGCAGCATATGCTACAGTTGCTCAGTTTTCCTGAAAGCTTTTGTTTTGTCCAAGTTTCTTAGGCATGGAGGAATGTCCAGGAGAATGCTGCACTTGTTTCTTTGTCTTTAATGGTACTTTTGTCTTGGCTGTTGTTTTAATGTTAAGTTGTGAAGGTCTGAAATCACCCTCAGAAGCCAATGCCTGCTCAGCGGCTCCGGACCCATCTGAGGGATTAGTTTCCGTAGCACCAATACCTTGAGTATCCAGAGGCCTAGCTGTCTCCACGTGGGAGTTGGAGGCGGCCTGTGGCTCTGTGGTAGCGGGGGTCAGGGGCTGCGAAAGCGCCTCACTGAGAACCAGCGACTGGCCTTGAAGAGGTTTCGTCGTCGGTTTTGGACCTCAGATGCCTGTCTTTATCCTTGTCCTTGCGTTTTTTCGGTATTGCGGTCGTCGGTTGATCCAACAGCATAGTATAATTCAACCTTCGTCCAAAGTACTGCAAAGCAAAATCAAAACGTCTTTTTATAGTGCGTTTGTTAAATCTAGCACAAAACCGACAACTAGTGACGTCGTGATCAGGGCCTAGGCATGGAATACATTAATAGTGGAAGTCCTTATGAGGTATTTGCTTCCCACAAAAAGTACAACTATTAACTTTTTCTGACATCGGTCTGAGGCAAGAAAAAAGTTTCCCCAATGGGGTACTTAGCTTTATTGAAGACTTTGGATTTGAAATTCGACTTCGAAAATCTCAGGAGTCGGCCGACCAGCACTTGCGAACTGCTTCTGCTTCGGGCACCGCACGGCAAGAAAGACTGAAGAAAATGGCTTCGGATGCATCTTATATACCCCTGGCGCACTGACGTCAGGGAAGAAGCGACAGCAACCGACGCCAGACTAAGACTTTGGAACTCTGGCCGACTGTGGGACTGCCTGACGGCAGGATAACCCAAGTGTAATGATTGCAGCAGTGTAACACGATGAACATCAAAAATTTCGCAAAATTTCTTAATTATTTTCCAGATGTCATAGAAATCAAGTGTATAAGGTTATAGTCAAGGCCCTAGACTACCTATCATGGTCTAAACGAGGGGTCCCAACAGACTCAGTGTTACCACATAGCAATTTAACAATGTACCCAGTGTGCCTTTTGTGTTTAACTTCATTCTCAATAATATTAACAAAACGGGGGGGGGGGGTACCCTCTTTTTACTAACATGCCCTTTAGTGTCTCACATTCTTTTTGAAAATCATCGTCATCTGAGACCATCCTGGCAACCCTGACATACTGGCCTTTAACCAGGGCCTTTTTCCTGGTGTTCAGGGTACCAGCTTTCAAAGTGCAACAGTGCATTAGAATACGTAGGTTTTCTATATAGCAGAGAAATAAACATCTTTTTAGTGTAGTCCTTTTTGATAGTAACGTCTAAAAAGTTCAGGCTATCTTTAATGGATAAATCAGTTTAGATAGTCATAGTCTTCTAGAGCAGAGGTCCCCTAGGATCCCTACTATTTTCGGAATCCAAAAAATACATAAATCCACCTGTAGCCCACCCCTACGACCAACTGTTGATGCTAAGGCCTCCAAAACTTTTGGCATAGCCAAATATATTGATGGGAAAGTTAAGAACGTTTTGGATGGTAGGGAGTGGGTTATTAGAGACTCTTAGGATTTTCTTGCAAAAATAAAACCAGACATGTATGATGATGGGCGTATTATGGTCACTTTAGACATCAAGGTCCTTTTTTCTGTGATACCTCACGAAGAAGGACTTGAATGGTTTTATGAATATTTATGTTTCAATACTGACTGGGACCATGGGACAATATTGACCCTGAGGACATGTATGCAATTGATTTTGGATAACTACCTTAGTTTTGATGGTCATATTTTCAAACAAAGACAGGGGGGTTGCTATGGGTGCTTGTTGTGCCCCAGCATTTGCAAATATAGTATTTGCTTACTGGGAAGATGAATTCCTTAGGAACTCAGAGTATAAAAGGTACTGGGTCTTGTATGGGTGCTACCTAGATGATATAGTAATCTTGTGGAAGGGTAGTAAAGCTAAACTGGGAGAGTTTGTTGTTAATATCAATGCGACCACTGATTTCCTTAAATTTACTATGACTAAGGATAAAGATTGCCTGAACTTTTTAGACGTTACCATCAAAAAGGACTACACTAAAAAGATGTTTATTTCTCTGTTATATAGGAAACCTACATATTCTAATGTACTATTGCACTTTGAAAGTCGGCACTTGAAAGCCGGCACCCTGAACACCAGAAAAAGGCCCTGGTTAAAGGCCACTATGTCAGAGTTGCCAGGATGGTCTCAGAGGATGATGATTTTCAAAAAGAATATAAGACACTAAAGGGCATGTTAGTAAAAAGAGGGTACCCCCCCCCCTTTTTGTTAATATTATTGAGAACGAAGTTAAACACAAAAGTCACACTGGGTACATTGTTAAATTGCAATGTGGGAACACAGTCTGTTGGGACCCCTCGTATAGGTATTCTAGGGCATTGACTATACCTTATACACTTGATTTCTATGACATCAGGAAAATAATTGAGAAGTTTTGGGAAATTTTTGTTATGGATGGGGAGAGTGTTGGGGTCCTTGGTGATAAACCAGTTGTGGTTTATAAAAAAGACACCTGCTTTAAGGGCCTTTTGGAAAAGAACTCGAGGTCTTTAAAAAATGGGGGTTGCTTTAAATGTGGTAGGTGTGCTCACTGCTCATCGACTGTGGTCAGAGGGGAGATCTTATATTAAGAACTACGGGTTTATTTAGCCAAAGAAAAAGGTATTACTGTTTTTCAAACGGGGTAGTGTATGTTGCTTTGTGTGACTCATGTGATGGATTTTATGTGGGTAAAACTAAGAGGGCCCTCAAGCAATGGGTTTATGAACATGGCTATGAAAGTAGACAGAAAAACAACAAAAATGAGTTGTACAAGCATACAGAGATGTTCCCTTTGCACAAGTTTATGTTTTGTGCCATTGATCATGCTTGACCTGGGTTCAAGGGGTGGACCGTTGGAAGAGTTTTTGGAACTTCTTGAATTAAAGTGGCAAATTAAACTTAATGCCTGTAAAATACCTGGGCTTAATGACAGGGTCAGTATCATAGCTCTACTGAAACTGAAGTCTTTGTATTTTTTATGAGTGATTACCAAATAAAATAAGTGGTTTTGTGTTATGATTCCTTTAAAATGTGTTTTACCTTGTCATGTCATTCATTGTTAATTTCCTGGGGGAAATGATGTAATTAATTTGTAGGGTGGGATGGGTTATTTAAGCAGTGTTTTGCACTTTGTACATGTATTCTGATGAAGTCAGTGGAGTCTTACAAAAGCACTTAATTGAATAAAGAAGAGTTTTCCTTTTATCCGGACCTGTGGTATTGTTGGCTGCCTACTTCGTTATCTGTTTTTCTACAGTTTGTCTTGGTCTTTTGGGGGAAAATGGGAGATAAGCCTCATAGATAAGCTAGTAATCGAATGAAGGGTAGCAGACTGCAAGGCCGCAGAAGTCTGAGAGTTTGAAAGTTTTTAATCAGATCCCTCTGTAATCTCGTGAAGTGTGCCAAATAATTCAGTGATCTGAGTGCAAATGTCTTTGAAGCATACACACACTTCCAAAATCTATCCAATGCCCTAGACTCCCTGATAGGGGGATGAACAGAAGAACTCTGCTTTGTGAGTTCCTTTTGGTGGCTGCCACTACGACCAATGGCATCTACGGGAACTCCCTTGCTCCAAAATTTCCTTCCTGCAGGTGGTGGCAAAATCTGGTCTGATCTTTTGGGGACTGGGTCCATTGTGTCAGGTTCCTTCCATACCCACTTAGAGATCAAATCAATGAGCTCATCAGTGGGGCGGAATCACCCAGGAGGTAGATCGGCCAGACCCAAAGGCCTACAGGAATGCAGACTCCTCTTTGGAAGAGTTACCAGTGGACCAAACACCCATCTGCTTAAGGATTTCTAGGATGCCTCCAAATGAGGCATTTTTCGGTACAGATCTTGCGGACTCTTCCTCGTCACAGGTTCATAGGTAGGTACTAGGCTATCAGACCAAGGGCCTAAGTAAGCCTAGCCAACAAGGTTCCCTGGCTTACGCCACCCAAGAAAGTTATTTTCCTGTGCCTCTGTTGAGCAGAGCCACAGAAGTGATCCCCGGGGTTTATTTCCTATTTCCCATCCACTCATCAAAATTTTTCTTGAAGAGTGCTAATGAGGAACTTTGCTTGACATAGATGGGTAGCTTGCTCCAGAGTATGGGAAGTCTCTGCGAAAGGAATCTATCCCTCCAGCATGTCCTGTTTATTGTGGTGATAAGGTTTAGGTCCCTAGAGCGTGTAGCTCGGAGAGATTGGGATTTCTTTAGGTGCAGCATGTCCAACAGCTCTGGGTTTGACATAGCTTTATATGTTAGGCAGAGATCACCTCGGAGTAGGCGATATGCTACAGAGTAAAGCTGGAGTTTTTTGAGACAGCCAGTGTAGGGCATCTGTTTGAGGCCAGTAATCCTCTTTGTGAGGTACTTCTGTGGCCTTTCTAGCTGCTGCAGATGTATTGTGAGGTACATTCCAAAATGGGGAGCTGTACTCTATAATGGGTCTAATGAGTGTCGAGTACAGGGGGACCAATGGACCTCTTTTTTTCTGGATGAGAACCCTTTTGTGATGAGGTGTGCCATGTAGAAGGATTTCCTGACTACTGTGGCGATGTGATTATCAAAGGAGAGACTACTGTCCACCTGGGTCCCAAGGTCTCTTATTACACATTCAGCGTTAAGTAGACTGCCGCCTATGTGGTAGCTCATGGGTACAGAGTTTTTACCAAAGGGGACGACAATGCAATTTTTGGCATTGAGCTTGAGGCCATGGCTCTGAAACCAGGCATCTGTCTCAGTAAGGCCCTTCTGTAGGATGTCCATATCATTTGGGGACTCGACAGTGGCTCCTAGCTTGCAGTCATTTGCAAACTTTGTTAGCCAAAGGCCTTCTGTGTTAGCCTGTACTTCAGAGAAGTAGATATCAAACAGGAGAGGTCCCAGAACTTAACCCTATGGTACTCCACTTGTCATTGGTTTGAAGTCAGATTTGGAGTCTGCAACTTTCACACTGTGGGTTCTGTCAGTGTGCCAGTTGGCAACCCATCTTGTAATGTAGAGATTTATACCTAGTTTAGTGAGTTTAGCTATAATTCCAGAATGGGGGATGGTGTTGAAAGCCTTGGCGAGGTCAAGATAGGCTGTGTGAATCGCCTTACCCTCATCTATGGCATTGGTGACTGCCTCAAAGAAGTCGATCAGGTTCAGGAGGCATGATCTGCCTTTCTCAAACCCAAACTGGGTGGGGTCCAGAGTTTGGAGGTTACCAATGTCTTTGTTTATGAGTTCCATGATGGTATGTTCCATGGCCTTGCAGACTAGGCTCGTCAGGCTAATAGGGCGATAGTTCCCGGGATCAGTGGTGGCTCCCCCTTTGTGGAGTGGGATAACTTTTGCTGTGCGCCATTCAGTGGGCAAAAAGCCTGATGTGAGGCTATGATTGAACGTGGTGTTTAGATGGGGAGCCAGTTTGTTCTGAAGTTCGTGTAAAATGCAGCCTGGGATGTTGTCCGGTCCCATGGATGCTGTGTTTTTGATTTTAGAGAGTGCAGCTTTTACCTGTGTAGCTGTGATTACAGGGACTCTGCATTCTTCCTGTATAGATATGGGCCCTTTAGGGGGTAAAGTTAGCACTGAATCTATCTGCCAGAATGTTGGCAATATCAGTTGGTTCTGTAATTTTCATGCCATTGTGTTGTAACTCAGAGCAGATCTGGGTGTTGCCATTGAGATTCTTGACATAGCTATAGAATGCATTGTGGATGTCCTTAGAATCAGTGGCAATTTTGTTTTTGTAGCTAGCTTTGGAGGATCTTATAAGGGATTTCAGCTTCTTACTGAGGCTGACCAGGGAGCTCCTCCACTCATGGGATTTTACTCTCTTTTGCAACAGTTTCTTCCTTCTGTTGTAGAGTTTGTTTATGGCAGGGGACCACCAGATTGGCTTCCTTTTTTTTGGAGGATAGCTTCTTGGTTCTCTTTGGGATAGCACGATCCATGCACTCATGTAAGTGCTTACAGAGTGCATTTGTGTAGGATTCAGCAGTCGTAACTTTATTGTCCATCTACATGGGTGCCATGAGGTTCGCCACTTCTGTCTTAAGAAGCATGAAGTTGGCTTTGGAGAAATTTTTTACCATGGTTTCCTTAATGGGGGGTGGGGGCGGGATGTGGCTATCAAAGGTGATTAGCTTATGGTCGGATCTGAACAAAAAGGAGTTGATTTCAGGTGTGGAACACCGGTCACTCATGTTGGTAATGACTAGGTCTAGGATATTGTTGCCCCTGGTGGGGGTGTGGATAAGTTGATCCAGGACATTGGAATTTATGAATTCCAGAAAGCGTTGAGTGAAGGAGTTGGTACACGAGTAGTTTTCCCAGTTAATGGTGGGGCAGTTGAAATCACCCATTATTAGGGTGTTTGGTTGAACCCTGACATTTTCCAGTATATCAAGAAAAGAGGAGTGGGAATCCTGGGGCACGGTAGGGGATGTGTAACAAGCTACAATTTGGACTGCAGTTTTGCCCAGAGTTAGTTGCACTTGGATAACCTCGGATGCATTATGCTGAGCAACTAGCCTGGAGGTGTGGATATCCTTAATGAATATAGACAAATCTCCACCTTTGGTGTTCTGGTCCAGGTTAGATGGCCGAAAAGTGTGGTATGAGTTACAGCCTGGTACTGCAGGGATGCTGTCTGGAGCCTTGAACCAGGTCTCAGACACTGCACAGATATCGATGTTCTCCATTTTAAGGAGTGCCGCGAGGGAGTGCATTTTGAGATTTAGATTTGTAGCACAACCCTTAGTTTTTGCTTGTCTGTTCCTGTTACGGTGGTGAATTTATCATTTGAACCTTGCCTAAAAAAGGCACTATAGGGACGGCAAGAGCCTAGCCAGCATCCGTAATCCCAGGGGCGACAGGTGCAGGCCATCTCTGGCAAAGCATCGTGGTCTGTCGACCGTCTCATCCCAGGCATACAGACACTGGATCCCCTTAGAAAGACAGCAGAAGCTTAGCCAATTGTTTAAGTCAATCATTTTGTCCTTGTACTACTGTATCACTCTGGGTGATGGCAGGATGCTACTCAGGGCTACGGTCATACCTGCCTGGACTACAAGATCAGAGAGCTCTTCCATGTCGCTTTTCATGTAGTCCAGGGAGGTACGTCTCCGCTCGTTCACACCAACATGGACAATGTCAGGTCACTCCACAACAAGTACAAATATGACAGAGTGCGTGTGTTATGAGGCGGATCCTGGTACCAGACAGGCAGCTGACAGGAACCCTCTCCTTGCCTAGCCCGTTGAGTGGGACATCAATGTGCCTGACTACAGAGTAACCTATGACTAGTGTGTTGGGTACGTTGTTTTGCCTTATGGGCTGTGGTTGACTGGCACACTGTGGGCTGTATGTCATTTGGGTTGTGTTGGGGGGGGGGGTGAAGGTTGCTTGCATTTCTGCTTTGGAGGTCTCTGCTGCTTGAGCTGATTATTATTGAGAGCCCCCGCGAATGTTTTTGTGTTTCTATGTGTGGATTTTGGTGTTGTAGGTTTAGTGGTACTATGTGACAAGTGTGATGTGGTGCAAGTGTTTACCTTCTCCTCTTGACTGTAGAGAGCTTTATCTCCAGTTTGGCTAAATAAGTGCATCTCTCACAGGTTTTAGTGTTGGGTGGTAGGAGGAGAGGGTTGTCTGTGTACATGAGGCAATTGCTATATTGCCCCAAGATGCCCAGATTCATCAGACAGACAGGAGAGAACACCGGGAGCTGACCCTTGGACATAGCTGAATAAAAAAAACTATTTTCCTCTAGACAAATGAGGAAAGTGAGTACAAGAGCTGTTTTTCTCTAAAGAAAGTAATTACAAAAACTGTTTTCCTCTAGGTAAAGTGGAAGGTTGAGTGCTGTAGTAATCTGTAGCTTATTTAGTGCTTACAACAAGTTCTGAACAAGTGCTGAGCTCGAATAAGAAAATTCAAGTGCTAAAACTAAGAATCTGTATCTGGACTAGACTAGTTTCTGGAAATAAACAAGTGTAAATGTGAGATTTTAAATCAGAAAGTTGAGAGAGATGGAAAAATTGCCCAAACGGCCAATAACTACAATTTCTGGGCCAGAAGCAGCTCCTTATGTGGTAGATAGGTTACTTAGTGCTTACCACCCCCACTGATAAGCTAGAAGGCTTCCCTCCAACACAGAAAGGCTTAGGGGGCTCAGGAGCTTACAAACAGTCCTGGATACAGCAAATCTGTATCTGGACTAGACTAGTTACAGGAAAGGCAGGAAACAAGCCTACATTTTTTTTGTTACAGCAAAGCAGAACACAGGGAGATTCAAGCACATTTTTTTTTTGTAAAGGAAAGGGAGAAAGGAGAAAGGAGAAGCAGAAGATAATTCAAGGTTAGGATACTAAGTGGGTTGGCTTTCTCAAATGTTCTCTCCGTATTAGGTAGAATGAGCTAATGACACTAGACTGAGAGGAATGTCCCAGATTAAATTTACAGTAGGGGCGGGTAACTGCAAAGCCACCAAATATAACAGTAAGACAATAGGGAGGAGGGCGGGAAAAGTACAGTTATGTACACTTACCATAAATGTAGATGTTCGAGGGTATTCACTGTTGCAGTCATCACACTTGGGTTATCTGCCTGCAGGTAGCCCTCAGTCGGCCTGAATACCACAGTCTTAGGATTTCTGTGTCAGATGCTGTCGCCTCTTCCATGATGTCAGGTCGTCAGGGGTATAAAACATGCAGCCGACGCCATTACATCAGTTCGCCATTACATCAGTTTTTCTTGCCCCAGATGTCAGAAGCCCCCAAAATAAGAAGCTATTACATGGTGTGGAACACCTCAAGTAAAAAGTAAATACCCCTGCCATAAAAGATGGCTATAAAGAGGATAGGTAGAAAGGATAGAGAAAGCCAGGGGGATGGAGGGAGGGAAACCAGGACTGTAAAAGTGAATACACTCGAACATCTACATTTATGGTAAGTGTACACAACTGTACTATGTTCTTCGTGTTTCACTGTTGCAGTCAACACACTTGGGTTGACTCCCAAAGCTGAGGAAGGGTGAAGGCAGTCAATAAGTGTTAGGGCTGGCTAGCAGGCCTTGTAAGACTGCTGTAGCAAATCTAGCTCTGGATTTAGAAAAAAATAGGTAAGCGGTAATGCTTGGTGAAGGTGTGTACAGAACTCCAGGTTGCAGCTTCCAGGATGTCCCTGGTAGGTACTCCCCTGAGAAATGCTGTAGAGGTTGAAGTAGCTCTAGTGGAATGAGTTCTGATCCCCACAGGAGTAAGTTTTCCATAGTGCTTTTAGCAGAAATGGATGCAGTGTGGTATCCATTTGGAAATGGTTTGCTTCGAAATGGCCTTGCCCTCTGCCCCTGTAGCAAATCTGACTAGCAGCTGGTCAGATTTTCTGAAAGGCTTAGTCCTGTCAAGGTAGAACCTGAGCTGTCTGTGGACATCCAAGGAGTGCAGGATCCTTTCCCCTTTATTCTGAGGATTAGGGAAAGATGTTGGCAAATGGATGGAATGGTTTAAAGCCACACTGGATACCACCTTGGGCATAAAGGAAGGGTCAGTACTGAGGGAAACCCTGTCAGCATGAAAAATAATGAAGGGCTCCACCTCCATTAGTGCCTATAACTCAGACACTCTTCTTGCTGAAGTAATAGCTAGAAGTAAGGCTGTTTTCCAAGAGACGAATTTTAACTGTGCTAAAGCAGCAGGTTAAAAAGGGGGACGTGTGAGCTTCTCCATTACAAAGTTAAGGTCCCAGGCCGGGGTGGGAGCTCTCCTAGGAGGCCTTAAATTTTTAGCTCCTCTCAGGAACTGTTTGATGAGAGGGTGAGAAAAGAGAGGTCGCTCAGTATTACAATGAGCTGAGATGGCAGAGGCATGAATCTTAATGGATGAGAAGGACAGGCCTCTGTGGAGCAGCTTTGCTAGGTAATCAAGGATTTGAGGTAAGGTGGGCACAGCTGTATCCTTTCCTTGAGATTGACTCCAAGAACAATATCTTTTCCACTTTTCAGCATAGGATTTCCAAGTACTAGGCCTTCTGGCCTCAAGGATGACATCCAGCACCTGTTTGCTGAGGAATGCTGGTGGTGTATTCAGGGGATAAGCCAGGCTGCAAGGTTTAGGGTTTGCAGCTGAGACAGCAGGGAAGGTGTCTGATGTAGGCGTCAGGGTGGCACTGCTGTCAGACTGCTTAGGAGTGGGCACCAGTGCTGGCGTGGCCAGTCTGGTGCAATAAGGACTGCCCCTGGCCTGTCCCGTTTGATCTTGAGTAGTACTTTTGAGAGGAGGAAAGGCATAAATTGAGAGGTTTTCCCATGTAAAGGGTAGGGCTGTCCACCTTCCAGGCTCTGCTGGGAGGGTTCCTGGTGCAAAATTTGCTCAACTGGTGGTTTTGGGGGAGGCAAAAAGGTCTACCTCCGGTGTTTCCCACCTCTGGGTTAGAAGTCTGAATAGTTGGGTTCCAGTTTCCACTCATGAGGGTCCAGTAGATTTCTGCTTAAGTCGTCTGCCAGTGCATTTTGCTTGCCTGGCAGGAACTGAGCTTGTAGGTGCACTTGGTTGCTCAATGCTGTGTTCCACAGAGCCATGGCTAACCTGCAGAGTGGGTAAGAATGAATTCCGCCCTGCTTGTTTATATACCACATAACCGTGGTATTGTCTGTCTTTATCAGGAGCTGTCCTGGAAGGATAAGGTATTTGAAGGCATTCTGCACAGCTAGCATCTTTTTTTGATTGACATGCAGGGAAATTTGTTCTGGGCTCCATTTTCCTTGAATACATTTGCCTGCCATGTGAGCCCCCCATGTACAGTCTGATACATCTGTTGTCAGGGTTAGGGCGGCGAGGGGTTAAGTGAAAGGAAGTCCCTTGTTGTGGTTGCATGCTTCTACCCACCAAATGAACTCTGCCCTTAGACAAGATATGATAGGAATCACTGTTTCCAGGTCCTGAGAATGTTGACACCAGAGACTTTTAAGTACCATTGAAGCTTCCTCATATTCAGTCTTGCATATGGAATTAGCAGAATGCATGAGGCCATGAACCCTAGGGCTTGCGATATTTTCCTTGCAGATAGCTGGGTTTTGGTGGCCATTAGTCTGAAACAGTTTGTCAAATGGACCTGCTTTTCTGGAGTGAGGAATGCCATCTGGGAAATTGTGCTCAAGCTTGCTCCCAGGAATACAATTTGTTGGCTGTGCACCAGTTGTGATTTCTTTTCGTTGATGGTGTATCCCAGTGAAGTTAGAAGTCTTTTTACAAATAGCAGGTGCTGAAGTAGCAATTCCTGACTGTCTGCCTGAACCAGGCAATTGTGCAAGTATGGGTAGATTTGAATATTTCTCTGCCTGCAGTATGCAATGGCTGGAGCCAGGCATTTTGTGAAAATTCTGGGCGCATTAGATAAGCCAAAGGTAAGTGCAGAGAACTGATACTGCAAAGAGCCTGCCCTGAAACGTAGATATTTCCTGCAAGACTCCCTTATAGGGATGTGCAGATAAGCTTCTTAAGTCTAGGGTGACTAACCAGGCATCCATGGCTAGCATAGGAAGAAGATGTTGCAGTGTAAGCATTTTGAATTTTGGGACCACCAGGAAGGTGTTGAAAACTGAAAGATCCAGGATAGGGCGTCAAGAGCCCTCTTTTCTGGGCACCATGAACAGTCTGGAGTAGAAACCCTGTCCCCTTTGTTCTACTGGAATAGGTTGAATAGCCCTGATATGAAAAAGGGAAAGTACATCAGTCTGAGCCTCTGCCCACTGGTTTGGAGGAAGGTCTGGCAACACACTTGGGGTTGGCAGTGAGTGGAAGTAGAATCTGTATCCCTGGGATACAATGTTTAGAACCCATTGGTCCTGAGTAATGGACATCCAGTTTTTTGTATGAAGGGCGAGTTTTGCTCCTACCGGCGCAAGTACTTGGGCATGGCTGGGAAGGATAATTGGAAAGTCATTGTGAACTTTTTCCATAAGGAGGTGACTTACCCCTCCCTGGTTTTGAGGTGGAAACACTCCATTGTTTAGATCTCTGCATACCCTGAAACTGTAGTCTTGGTGGTCTGTTCCCCCTGGGTTTGGACTGAGAAGGCCTGAGAGGGACTGGAAAGGACCCGTTTTTTGAAGGCCAATGCCTACTGAATCTAGGTGGCTGCACCTGTAAGAAATCTTTGACTGTTTGTACAGATTTAGCTTTTCCTTCCATCCTTTTAAAAATGTCTGCTTTTGTGCCAAACAAACGCTCCTGATTTAATGGAGCATCTAGTAATTTTGCTTTGACATGGTCTGGCAAGACTTGTTCCTTTAGTCAAGTATGCCTTCACAGTACAGACCAGTGACAGCAGCCCTGCAAAATGCTTCTAAAGCATCAAACCCACACTGCAAAGTATGTTTACTATCATGGTTTGCAGAATGCAGTAACTCTTGTAAATCTTTATTTTCTGCACAATCTGGAAATAACACCATTTTTTGTTTAAATCGTTCCATAATATGTTGCTGGTACATCAACAATGTGAAATTGGCAATTCAAAGCCCGGATGGCAAGAGTTGCAGAGGTATATACCTTCTTACCCCATCTGTCTAAAGCTCTAGAATCCCTGTCTGAAAGGGTAGGCTTTTTGGCTGTAGTAGCCTTAATGCCTTTAGGTCCTTGGGAAATGGTCTCTGGATCCGCAGTAGGATTCTTAAAGAGAAATTTGTGAGAGTCAGGTACTCTGTAGTACCTGTTACATTTTCTAGGAGCTGGTAGTAAAGTGTCAGGAGTAAGACTGGACTCCATGAAGACATCTACAATATCCAGGACAGGGGGTATAGCTAGGGGCCTGTGCTGAGGCAAATCTAAAATTTCCCTGAGTCTCTTTTTGGACTGAGGGTAGTCCTGGCATTCCCAGCGGACATGCTCTCTTAAGATATGCAAGGTTTCACCAAAAGAAAAATCCTCTTGAGAGGAGGCAGAGGGAATGGATTCCTCTGCATCCGAGTCCTCATAGGTACATAAGGGTATGTCCTGGTAATCAGAAGAGTCAGAGTCTTCAGACTCCTGGTCTGTTGAATCAGAAGGAAATTCAATTATTTGTCTTTTGGCAGGGGAAGACTGGCTTCCCCTAATTAAGAGTAATAAGGTCTTCAGCCATTCTAAGCATTTGCTTTTGTGGCACGGGAGGTTGAGCATGCACTTTGGACGTCGTTTTCTTGGCATAGTGCGAACTCTGGGCCTGAAAAACTCAGTAGTTTTAGTAGGAAAAGAAGCTGTCGGTTTGATATGAAAATCGGTAGGGTGGAATACACCCTCAGAAGCCGGTGCCTGCACAGCGGCTCCAGACCCATCCAAGGTAGAGACACCCGCAGGTTCCACAGTTGAAGAAGCATCTCACAGCATGCCGGACTCCGAATGGGTCTCAGCAGAGGCCTGCAAATATGTAGAAGTGGGCATCAAGGGCTGCAAAAGTGCCTCACTGAGTACCGGCGGACTGGCGACTAAACTTGACGGAAGCTTTGTTGGCAGTTTTTGACCTATGCGGTCTGTCTCTGTCTTTGTGCTTTTTCGGAAGATCAGTAGTCGGATGGCTTACCGAAGCCATTTCGGAATACGGAGAACGAGAGTGAAAGTATTTAGCTACAAAAATAGCCCGACGACGAATGGTCCGGGCGTTAAACAAGGTATAAAATCTGACAGCTAAGGACGTTGTGGTCTGGGCCTAAACAGGTGACGCAATAAGAATGAAAATCTCTGTGAGGTATTTGCTTTCCACAGGCAAGACAATTATTCATTTTTTCTGACATCGGTTAGAGCAAGAAAAAAGAATCCCCAACAGGGTACTTAGCTTTAGTAGACTTCAGGTCTGAAGCTCGGAAAAATGAAAATTTCAGGTAGCGGCCAACCGGCACTTGCAAACTGCTTCTGCTTCGGGCTCCTTCTCGGCAAGAAAGACTGATGTAATGGCATCGGCTGCATGTTTTATACCCCTGACGACCTGACGTCATGGAAGAGGCGACAGCATCCGACGCAGAAATCCCAAGACTCTGGTATTCGGGCTGACTGAGGGCTACCTGCAGGCAGATAACCCAAGTGTGATGACTGCAACAGTGAAACACGAAGAACATCAATACTACAGCTACTAGCCAACACTCTTTTAGCCAGTAAACACTACAGAAATGTTTATCACAGCAGTGAGCCACAAAATGAAAGTTTTTAAACAGATAAAGGAGCAATGAGACTCTACAGAATGTTTTTAACTGCAAACAAATCAGTTACATGATGCACTCCTTGGAAGGAAATCAGAATAATCATACATGTGCTTAACAAGTAGAGAAGATTTCCAGTTAATACCTTTCACACAGTGATACTAGCTAAAAAGCTTTACAAACAGTGTGACAGCAAAAACCTTATTTATCAGGCCCTGTAAGGCAGACAATTTTACTTCATCCGTGCAGATTAGTTAATAGCAATAAAATACAGTAAAAAGTATGCAGCAGGCAATAAAAACTGCTATATATAAATTGCTAGAAGCAATAACTAGCAAAAATAAGCAAAAAAAAAAAAACAGGACACTTACTGTTATATATCTTAGATCAGAGTTGTAGTCAATGCCCCTCCTCCACTCGGCTCAGTGTGTATAGACAGAAATCCTCTTAAAGCTAGGGCTTAAATACCAGAAGATACAACCTTAAACAAGTTTTTTAAAAAAAGCTCAAAACAACCAATGAGTGCTTACTCCAAGCCCTAAACCTTGTCATCAAAATCTCTATCTTCACTGGTGGACTCCTGAGAGGAGTCCAAATGCATCCTCTTGCACTTCCTCTTCCTAGAGACTTCTTCGGTGGGGTGTTCTGGAGAAGTATTGGAAGAAATAGTTATACCCTGTTGGGTAACCTGGAGACTTTGGACTGGCTGCCACTGTGGACTGGAATGATGGGGCTCAAGTTTTGGTTTTGATCTTAATAATGTAGTATACAGAAACAGGAGCGGCCTTAGGTCAACTGGTGCCCTAGGCAAAAAGGCTCCACAGTGCCCCCACTACAACACCTGATGCCCCCATCCTGGTCTACCTACACCAAATAAATACTGGGAAAGTGCCCCTGCTAGACCGGCATCCTAGGCGGCCGCCTAGTTGGCCTATGCCTAAGGCCAGCTATGTACAGAAGACCAAAGCTTGCCTGAATGAAAAAGACACTATGAGCAGCATATCTGGCTTGTCCATCTTTATCTTCTGTAAGGCCATGGGGATTAAGGATTATGGTTAATGGAAGAATTTTTTTACAGTTTTAGGGGGGAATCTTGACATCTGCCAACTGAATACTTCAAAAATATCCCAAGAAGAAACTTGAACTACCTTAAAAATACTGTTTGCGTGAATAGAAACACAATTCAATAGTACTGGCATCCCTGTCATAGTACTTCAGCTGTATTAATACCATGCTGATATCCATTTTTCTTGTGTTTAACAAAAATAATAGTATAATACTTCTCTATGTGTAGTCCTAACACAGATTTATGTTCAGAGGTGTTTGCACAAAGGGAAAACATACATTTGTGACATCAAAAATCCTCTTTGCTCACAATTCAATATGTGATGTAATTATAGACTTGGGACATGTTCCATACAGCTTTTCCAAACTTCTAAATGTATAACTTGACTTAAAAAAATGCTGCTGCTTTCAGTATGTTACACTAAAATTCAGGCAGGCTCTGCATATTTCTTATGCTCCCTGTCGATACAGTATACTTCAAGGACATGTTTCAAGTGATCTTGCTTCAAGACTGTTATCTTATATAAGAAAGGACTTGTTACTCACCAAACAGTATTATTCATAAGCCATAATAAAAAATTCCTGCTTCAGACCTTGACAAACAAAAAAGAAAGTTAACTACTTAGCATTATGCTAGATCCAGGTTATCTTCTTCTGTTCATTGCAACCTTTGAGTCATCGGATATGAGGCCAGCACTTCAAAATCTTCATCTCTGAAGCTCCATCTCCCTTCACATAATGGTCTGCATAACTAAATCTCCTCAGACAGTTTGCTCTACCATATCTGCCCTGCAAATTCAAGGTTCTCCTAACAAAAGGCCAAGGGTTAGTCCACAGGTCCCATAACAGACTTCAGACTAGTCCACAATGCCCACCAAGAGTACAAACATTAGTAACAATTTGGAAGGGGGACAGAGGGAGGGATGGTTGAGACAGATGGAAGACAACATGAACCTTGTGTTATGGTTTGTACATAACTTTCATGTCCGATGTGGTCTATTTTGTTCATCTCACCCTGTGAGATGGAGTCCTCAGCCAGAAAAATGGGGAGCAACAGGAAAGAATATAATACAAAATAATAATAATAATAATAATAAAGAATAGAGTTTAAACCCAGGCAGCCACTGCACAAACATCATCTCAAGAAGCATGACCAAAAAGGCAGTTTAAGTAGAAACTGCCCTTGTAGAGTAGGCTTTTAGCTTGTTGGGTAGGGATACTCCTTTTGTGGTATAAACAAAAGATAAGGAATCAGACCCTCCTGGACAAAACTACCTTAGAAACTGGTTTTCCCAATTTAACTCTACAGAAAGACGCGAAGTTGGTCTGATTTTCTGACTCGTCTGGCACTATCCAAATTGCTATCTGGACCTCCATACCCCCATTGAGATTCTAAGCATATATTCAACCTTGTTACTGAAATACGAGGAAAATGGCAAATGAATTTGATTCGGTAAAGTTAGATTCAGAGGCCACCTTAAGCAAAAAGGAAGGATATGATCACAAAGAAATTCCATCTTCGTGAAAGGTAAGACAGATCACACTCCAAGGCTCCTGAAATCCACCAAATGAACCACAAGTAATGAGCACAGCACAGCTCAGTCAAAACAGGAACCACGAATCACTGCAGCAAGATTTCTTTAATTAAAAAACCATCGAACAGTATAAACACTTAAAACTGTTGAGCGCTTTCATCTAATACATCAGATTTCCTCAGAACATAAAACCAAATGTAACACAACATTTAAATAGCATAATTTCCCGCCCTTTTAGCCAATTAACTCATGTTAATTAAGCTTTTTAACCCTTGGTTGAATATTTAGAATAAAACAATCTCCTATAGTCTCAAAATTCAAGAATGCATATTGCCAATTCTATATGCCTATATAAAATTATTTGAATACATAAATAATACACTGTTCTATATGATGTATTATATAATATAGTATATTGCTAATATACCTTACACACATAAAATAAGATATTTCCTTTGGCATAAATTTCCTATATACCCCTATGGTGATGTGTAGATATGGTTATACTGGTGTAAGTATCTAATATACTTTAGTTATACTTTATTTCCTCAACAAGGGTTTAGTGGGTATAACTTCATTGAGACCTGGTGGTGTCGCTGCCTCCAACCGCAATTGCCACTTTATTTCTTTTTCCCCCACTATGGCCTTGATATTACCTCCTCTGAGGTTGCAACTAACTACCTCCAGTATTCCAAACTTAAAACTCATACAAAGCTCATTATTTAATATGTGTCTCGATAGTGCGTTGTTGACATCATTCTTTTTAATACAATACAAGTGGTCGTATATTCTATTTCTTAGAAATCTATCAGTCATTCCAACATAATAATTTTCACAGGTGTCACAGATAGCCAGGTATACCACGTGTCTTGTTAGGCAATTCCCATTTTTAAAAAATATCTTGGTTCTATTTCTGTCCTTAAGAATTATGTTCTTACCTTCATAAATGTATTTACAGTAATTGCAGCACTCACATTTGGTAGTACCCCTACTTCTACTTATGACATCTTTGTTGGAACTTTGTCTTATATCTATAAGTCTTTGTAGACTATTACCTGCCCTATGGACGAACCTAGGTATTGAAGGAACCTTGTCTCTAACGCCTGCATCATTTGTTAAAATGTGCCAATGTTTTGTTATTATCTGCTTCACCTGGTATGCTTGGTCGCCATATTTCACTATACATGCTCTGTTGTACCGGTCCCCTTCTACATTATTATATCTCTTTTGCGTAGATATACCTTTGCCTATCAGGGGAAAATATTTTATGCCCCATTCCTGCATAACATATTGAGTTAAATCTTCCAACATCCTATCAGGGTATCCCTTTTCTCGGAACATAGCCTCCATAACCTTTATTTCCCTAATCATGTTGTTCCTTTCTGATGTCATCCTCACTGCCCTAATCATTTGACCTTTCACTATGTTATACTTTACTTTATAAGAATGAGCACTGGAAAAATGTAAGTATCCATTACTGTAAGTCTCTTTCCGATATATTTTAGACTTGAATGTCTTACCATCATTATATACATAGACATCTAAGTAATTTATTCCTTTATTGTCCCATTGGTATGTGAACTTTAAATAGGTAGTAGTACCATTAATATAATTCACAAATTCCTCTAAATCCTTGATGTTACCTGTCCATAACAAAAATATATCGTCCAGGTATCTTACGTATTTTTTGATTTTGGTCATCCAATTGGTGTTGAGAATATATGTTGTTTCCCAGTCTAGGAGGACCATGTTGGCATACATGGGGGCACATGCCGCCCCCATCGCCACCCCTGAGATCTGCTTGTAAAATTCTCCTTCAAAAAACATGTAATTGTAGTCTAGTACTATTTCCATGAAGGAAGTAAGAAGCCTAATTTCTTCTTCTTGTAACCCACTAAAGTTTTTCATACTCTGCATGAAACTTTCTATTCCTTCCTGCCTAGGGATACATGAAAATAGTTCCCGAACATCAATAGTAACAAAGATAATATCAGGGGACCACAATTCCTGGGTGAATATTCCCAAAAATTCCCAGGAATCTTTCATGATGTGAGATATACTTGAATACATATGCTTCAACCTAGTGTCCACTACTTTCCCATATGGAAATGTTTTGCTAGCACTCCCTGAAATAATAGGTCTGAATGGGGATCGATGGAATTTTTGTGTACCTTCGGGATACCTCTAATGGTGGCCAGAATTGGGTACTCAACTTCCAAGAATTTATATAGTTCTTCGTCGACTTGATTGTCTAACAAGAATTCTTCCAAAAAGGAATCTATTCTATTGTGTGCAATATTCACTTGGTTTAGCGAGGATACTTCATATTGATTTGTATCATTAAGTATCTCAAATATCTTAGTGTTATACTTTTCTTGATCATAGAGTACTATCCCCCCCCTTTGTCAGCCACCATGATCCTAACATTTGCAGAACAGATAGAATCTATAACTGTATTGATGTTATGGATCTCAGATTTATTTGTTTTCTGATACTTGGTTCTCTTATATAACTTATAAATATCCGCCTGTATCACTTTTTCAAAGGTCTCTAGTGTTTTGACCATAGGTGGTGTAAAAGTACTCTTCTTTCTAAGATTATTGTTCATGGGTATAACTTGTGACTTGTTTTGGAAAAATACCCCTAGATTTAACTTTCTTAGGAATAACTTTATATCTACCAGGGTATCTACCAAGTCTAATGATTTATCAGGTATATATTTCATACCCTTCGCAAATATTTTTACCAAATCTGTTTGGGGTACATAAGAACTGTAATTATAAATTTTCACCTCTACCTCCTGGTTGTCTGTATATGAACCCAATTCTTGGCCACTGTGTTTATCCTGTGTATCAAAATTAGTTCTATTGGTAATGTCCGAACAGTAAATATTCGGTACTAATATTGCCTGTCCTTGTTCCACCTGGGATACCCTTTCCTCCTTCGATGTACTGTCTGCCACCTGTCCTGTTCTTCCTCCTCTTTAAGAACTTCCTTATACTGATAGTATGCTTCTTCTGCATGCGGAATGTCCCTGTAATCCCCCTTGTATGTATCTCTCTGTCTCAACCTTTCTTTATTATTCCATTTATACGCTTCTCCTTGCTCATATTGCTTCATATCACGTTGCAACTTCTTGCATTTTCTAGCAAATATTGTGTTGCTCATGTGTTCAGCGTAATCATATTGCTTAAAAAACAGAGATTCCCACTGTGGAAATAACCTATCATCCCTAATGGCATTATCCATAGTTTCCACTTCTGATATTAATCCTGTCAACTGTACATCATTACTATCCATAATGAACTTCATGAACTTTTCCCCAAACTCGTTGAACATATCATTACATTTCTTTATGTTACCACCATTCATATCCACACCCATAGGTCTTTTAAAAAAACGAAGCCCCATAGGGACTATGTGACTATTTAAGCAACGTTTCAAGTACATATTTTCAACCTGAATGGTTTTGATTTTCGTTAATTTGTTGCCAAAACTAAAAATCATTTGCTTTAATGAATTGTATTGTTCAGACATTTTTTGTCCCTTGGTGCTCTTATTTGTGAAGTTATCAAAGTCAAAAGGCAGTTGCAGTAATTTCTCTACATTGTATGAATTAAAATTGTCATTGCTGCCCTTAACGGACTTCTTTCGCACAGTACCTGGTTTTTTGTTGTTAATATGAGCACCGGTTTGAGTTTTAGTCCCATAGGTCTTTTCTGGCGCCTGCCGTTTGGGTTTGGCCCCCGATATAAAATACGATCCCTCCTCGTTGTGATGCGAAACTGTTATGAAGTTTGTCAAAGATGTTTTACTGTTACCAGCAACCTGCTTGTCTCTCCTCGGCGTGCACGTGAACAGGAACGGTGAAGAGCTTCTCCTCTGTCCGTTTGGGATGTCATCGTCACTCGCTTGGCCAATAAAGGATGTAGACAGCGCTGGTACTTCCGTGTTAGAAGGCGGGTTTTTAGTTTTTAAAGTGCCAGGTTGCGGAGTCATCAATTCAAGTAGACGGCTAAGCTCTCCTTTGATAATAGCCATCTCGGAATGAAGTTTATCCAGTTCATCACGAGTAATGGGGGTTCCAGAACCCGATATATCCTGCAATGAGTCCATAGTCGACTAATCACACTCCAAGGCTCCTGAAATCCACCAAATGAACCACAAGTAATGAGCACAGCACAGCTCAGTCAAAACAGGAACCACGAATCACTGCAGCAAGATTTCTTTAATTAAAAAACCATCGAACAGTATAAACACTTAAAACTGTTGAGCGCTTTCATCTAATACATCAGATTTCCTCAGAACATAAAACCAAATGTAACACAACATTTAAATAGCATAATTTCCCGCCCTTTTAGCCAATTAACTCATGTTAATTAAGCTTTTTAACCCTTGGTTGAATATTTAGAATAAAACAATCTCCTATAGTCTCAAAATTCAAGAATGCATATTGCCAATTCTATATGCCTATATAAAATTATTTGAATACATAAATAATACACTGTTCTATATGATGTATTATATAATATAGTATATTGCTAATATACCTTACACACATAAAATAAGATATTTCCTTTGGCATAAATTTCCTATATACCCCTATGGTGATGTGTAGATATGGTTATACTGGTGTAAGTATCTAATATACTTTATTTATACTTTATTTCCTCAACAAGGGTTTAGTGGGTATAACTTCATTGAGACCTGGTGGTGTCGCTGCCTCCAACCGCAATTGCCACTTTATTTCTTTTTCCCCCACTATGGCCTTGATATTACCTCCTCTGAGGTTGCAACTAACTACCTCCAGTATTCCAAACTTAAAACTCATACAAAGCTCATTATTTAATATGTGTCTCGATAGTGCGTTGTTGACATCATTCTTTTTAATACAATACAAGTGGTCGTATATTCTATTTTTTAGAAATCTATCAGTCATTCCAACATAATAATTTTCACAGGTGTCACAGATAGCCAGGTATACCACGTGTCTTGTTAGGCAATTCCCATTTTTAAAAAATATCTTGGTTCTATTTCTGTCCTTAAGAATTATGTTCTTACCTTCATAAATGTATTTACAGTAATTGCAGCACCCATATTTGGTAGTACCCCTACTTCTACTTATGACATCTTTGTTGGAACTTTGTCTTATAAGTCTTTGTAGACTATTACCTGCCCTATGGACGAACCTAGGTATTGAAGGAACCTTGTCTCTAACGCCTGCATCATTTGTTAAAATGTGCCAATGTTTTGTTATTATCTGCTTCACCTGGTATGCTTGGTCGCCATATTTCACTATACATGCTCTGTTGTACCAGTCCCCTTCTACATTATTATATCTCTTTTGCGTAGATATACCTTTGCCTATCAGGGGAAAATATTTTATGCCCCATTCCTGCATAACATATTGAGTTAAATCTTCCAACATCCTATCAGGGTATCCCTTTTCTCGGAACATAGCCTCCATAACCTTTATTTCCCTAATCATGTTGTTCCTTTCTGATGTCATCCTCACTGCCCTAATCATTTGACCTTTCACTATGTTATACTTTACTTTATAAGAATGAGCACTGGAAAAATGTAAGTATCCATTACTGTAAGTCTCTTTCCGATATATTTTAGACTGGAATGTCTTACCATCATTATATACATAGACATCTAAGTAATTTATTCCTTTATTGTCCCATTGGTATGTGAACTTTAAATAGGTAGTAGTACCATTAATATAATTCACAAATTCCTCTAAATCCTTGATGTTACCTGTCCATAACAAAAATATATCGTCCAGGTATCTTACGTATTTTTTGATTTTGGTCATCCAATTGGTGTTGAGAATATATGTTGTTTCCCAGTCTAGGAGGACCATGTTGGCATACATGGGGGCACATGCCGCCCCCATCGCCACCCCTGAGATCTGCTTGTAAAATTCTCCTTCAAAAAACATGTAATTGTAGTCTAGTACTATTTCCATGAAGGAAGTAAGAAGCCTAATTTCTTCTTCTTGTAACCCACTAAAGTTTTTCATACTCTGCATGAAACTTTCTATTCCTTCCTGCCTAGGGATACATGAAAATAGTTCCCGAACATCAATAGTAACAAAGATAATATCAGGGGACCACAATTCCTGGGTGAATATTCCCAAAAATTCCCAGGAATCTTTCATGATGTGAGATATACTTGAATACATATGCTTCAACCTAGTGTCCACTACTTTCCCATATGGAAGGTAATATCAAGGCCATAGTGGGGGAAAAAGAAATAAAGTGGCAATTGCGGTTGGAGGCAGCGACACCACCAGGTCTCAATGAAGTTATACCCACTAAACCCTTGTTGAGGAAATAAAGTATAAATAAAGTATATTAGATACTTACACCAGTATAACCATATCTACACATCACCATAGGGGTATATAGGAAATTTGTGCCAAAGGAAATATCTTATTTTATGTGTGTAAGGTATATTAGCAATATACTATATTATATAATACATCATATAGAACAGTGTATTATTTATGTATTCAAATAATTTTATATAGGCATATAGAATTGGCAATATGCATTCTTGAATTTTGAGACTATAGGAGATTGTTTTATTCTAAATATTCAACCAAGGGTTAAAAAGCTTAATTAACATGAGTTAATTGGCTAAAAGGGCGGGAAATTATGCTATTTAAATGTTGTGTTACATTTGGTTTTATGTTCTGAGGAAATCTGATGTATTAGATGAAAGCGCTCAACAGTTTTAAGTGTTTATACTGTTCGATGGTTTTTTAATTAAAGAAATCTTGCTGCAGTGATTCGTGGTTCCTGTTTTGACTGAGCTGTGCAAAGATAAGACAGAGTCGACTGCAAGATGAAGCTTGTATTTCTGAAAATCTTCTAGCTGAGTTAAGAGTGAATTCCATGAAAGGTACTTTGAGAGTACAGTAGCAGTTAGTTCAAAAGGGGCCATGGTAAATTCTTGGAGGAGAACAGGCAAGTGTAAAGAAGGAATAGGACCCCTTACTGGAGGCCTGAGCAGAAAAATACCCTTCAGATAAGCTTTGGACAATCTTATAGAAACAACTGGCAGATGATCTTGACTCACATGGAAATTCAAAATGGCCTCCAGCTGAACCCTGATAGAAGGGTAGTAGCCCCAAACTGAAAAAGACAAGTTAGGAAATCAAAGACAGCATTTAAAAAGAAGGAAAAGAAGTCCAAGCCCTTGGAAATGTCCAAATTGAAAACCTTCCCCATTTACTATCATACATTTTTCTGGCAGAGGGGTTCTGGGAAGAAGGAGAATATGCTCAGCTCTTTTAGAAAGCTTAGGATTTCTAGCCATCACTGGAATTGGTGGAACCAAGCAGTCGATCTGAAGGATTCCAGATTCAATTGAGGCTGGCCAGAGGAATAGGATATGAAATCTGGAACGGAATCCAGAACCCAAGGAAGTTGTAACAGATGAGGCCACAGGAAGGGGAACCAGACTTGTTTGGACCACAATTGGGCTATGAGGATTACGTCTGCACTGCAATGAGCTGCTTTCTGCAGAAACATGACTGTCAAGGCCATTGGAGGATAAGCATAAAGGAGACTCAGTGGCCAAGTATGTAGTGCAGTACCCTTTGGCGACTGCCTCTTGGAATGGATCAGGACAAAATGCTACTATATTTGATGTTGAAAGGGGTTACAAAGACAATGCAGCATGGCTGGCCCTTGCGGCTGAAAATCTGTGCAGCCACTGACAGATGGAGGAACCACATGTGAGGTATCAGAATGTTCCTGCTTAGACTGTCAACCAGGATGTTGAATTTCCCTGGAATGTCCATTGCAATTAGAAAGTGTTTTGTGGACATTGCTCATTGCCGCACTCTCACAGCCTCTTAACAGAGTGGATGGGATTGAGTTTACATTTGTTTACTCATGTGCCAATCCACTGCCATGCTGTTGGTCTGGTTCAAGGTTACATCTTTGGAGAGCCAATTGTGAAAGGCCTGCAGCATTAGGAGAATTGCTCTCATCTCCAAAACAGTGACAAATAGATGGGCCTCTGATTAAGACCAGGTACCATTGGCCACCTTCCCTCTGTAATGGCCTACCCCAGGTGGGAAGTGTCCGTGGTTACCATGACCGTGGGTTGAGGAAAAACAGACAACCTAATGATTGGATCCGAGCCACCAAGATATGTCACAATGACAAATGTCAGTCAGAAAAAACAGAAAGTGCATAAGCTGAGTTGTAACAGACAACTTGACTGACAGGGCCAATGAAGAAGAACCCTCATGAAGAAAGTACAGTTGTGTACACTTACCATAAATATAGATGTTCGAGTGTATTCACTGTTGCAGTCATTATATTTGGTTTATCTGCTAGCAGATAGCCCTCAGTCGGCCTGATTAACAAAGTCTTGGGTCCTGCGTCGGTTGCTGTCCCTTCTTCCATGACGTTAGGTCATCAGGGGTATAAAACATGCAGCCGACGCCATTACATCAGTTTTTCTTGCCCCAGATATCAGGTGCCCCCCTAATGGGAAGCAATTAAACATAAAAGCACAAAGATATACCTCCAACAAAAAAGCAAATACACCAAAAAGGCTTTTAAGCATAGCAAAGGAAAGTAGAGGTATAGCCAAAAGAGGTTGGGGGCTGGAGGGAGGGTAACCAGGACTGCAACAGTGAATACACTCGAACATCTACATTTATGGTAAATGTACACAACTGTACAATGCTGCTCATTTTTCACTGTTGCAGTCATTACATTTGGGTAGATTCCCAAAGCTATTGTTGGGAGGAAGAATTTAGATAGCATTAGGGCCAGCTATAAGGCCCTGCAAGACTGCAGTGGCAAAGCCAGCTCTGGAATTAGAGAAAATTGGCAAATGATAATGCTTGGTGAAACTATGTACAGAACTCCAGGTAGCAGCTTCTAGGATGTCCCTGGTAGGGACGCGTCTGAGAAAGGCTATAGAGGTAGACGCAGCCCTGGTGGAGTGAGGTCTGATCCCCTGAGGGATAGGTTTTCCATGGTGCTTATAGCAGAAATGAATGCAATGGCTTGTAATTTATAGGTTCATAGGTAAGTACTAGGCTATTGGCCCTAGGGCCTATATAAGCCTAGCCAAAGGCACCCTGGCTTTCGCCACCCAAGAAAATTATTTTCCTGTGCACTGTCGAGCAAAGCCACAGAAGTGATCCCCGGGGTGAATTTCCCATCTCCCATCCAATCATGAAGATTTATAGGTTCATAGGTAGGTACTAGATACCCTTCTAGCTGAAGTGATTGCCAAAAGGAAAGCTGTTTTCCAAGAAAGAAATTTTAAGTCTGCAGTAGCAGCTGGCTCGAAAGGAGGGAGAGTGAGTTTCTCCAAGACAAAGTTAAGGTCCCAGGCTGGGGTTGGAGCTCTCCTGGGTGGTCTCAAATTTTTGACCCCTCTGAGGAACTGCTTGAGCAGTGGATGAAAGAAGAGGGGAGGTTCTGTGTTATAATGAACTGAAGTGGCTGAGGCGTGGATTTTAATGCAGGAAAAAGACAAGCCCTTGTGAAGCATCTCAGTTAAGTATTGTAAAATCTGAGGTAAATTGGGCGCTGCTGTGCTCATCTCTTGAGACTGGTTCCAGGCACAGAATCTTTTCCATTTTTCAGCATAAGATTTTCTAGTACTTGGCCTCCTTGCCTCTAAAATGATATCCATCACAGGTTTGCTGAGGGACGGTAAAGGAGAGATTAAGTAATTAGCCAGGCTGCAAGGTTCAGTGTTGGAAGCTGTGGGTGCAGAATCTGGTTCTCCTGCTGAGACAGCAGGGAAGGAATCTGAGGTAAGTGCCATGGAGATGACACCATGACACACTGTGCAGGAGGGGGTATCAGTGTTGACGCGGCCAGTCTGGAGCAATCAAAATCATCCTTGGTTTGTCCTGTTTGATATTTAGTAGTACTTTGAAGGGCAGAGGGGGGAAGGCATAGACTGATAGGTTTTTCCAGCTGAAGAACAGAGCATCCACTTTCCAGGTTTGCTTGTGGGGAGTCCTTGTGCACAACTTGTCCAATTAGTAGTTCTGGGGAGAGGCAAATAGGTCTCCCCATTTGCTTGTCAACATGTTGAAAATCCTTGGTTCCAGTTTCCACTCGTGTGGTTCCATGAGTTTTCTGCTTAGTCCGTCTGCCAGTGTATTTAATTTTCCTGGCAGGAATTGAGCTTGTATGTGCACTTGGTAGCTCAAGGCTGTGTTATACAATGCCATGGCTAGTCTGCGGAGGGGGTAAGAATGTGTACCCCCCTGCTTGTTTATGTACCACATAACAGTGGTGTTGTCCGTCTTTACCATTAGTTGTCCTGGAAGAATGTGGTCTTTGAAGGCTGTCAGAGCATTCTGTACAGCTAACATTTCTTTTTGATTGATATGCAAGTGCATTTGACTTGGGTTCCATTTGCCCTGAATGCACTTCCCTGCCAGGTGAGCCCCCCATGCATAGTCTGATGCATCTGTTGTTAGGGTTTGGGTGGCAGGGGGTGGTGTGAAAGGTAGTCCCTTGTTTTGATGGCAGGCCAATGCCCACCAAAGGAACTCTAGGCGTAGGCAAGGTACGATAGGAATCATTGTTTCTAGGTCTTGAGAATGTTGACACCATAGGCTTTTTAGATACCACTGTAGTTTCCTCATATGCAGTCTTGCATATGGAATTAGAAGAATGCAGGAGGCCATGAACCCCCAAGGCTTGCAGTATTTGTCTTGCAGACATCAGTGTTTTTGTGGCCACTTGACTGAAGTAGAATGTCAAATGAATTTGCTTTTGTGGAATGAGGTAAGCCATCTGGAAAGTTGTATTCAAGCTTGCTCCCAGGAATATAATTTATTGACAGGGTACCAGGTGTGATTTCTTTTCGTTTATGGTGTACCCCAGACAAGTTAGAACCCTTTTTACAAAGGCCAGATGATTCGAAAGTATGTCCTGGCTTTCTGCCTGAATTAGATAATCGTCCAGGTATGGGTACATTTGAATATTTCTTTGCCTGCAAAATGCAATAACAGGAGCTAGGCACTTTGTGAATACCCTGGGTGCAGTAGATAAGCCAAAAGGCAGTGCAGAGAACTGCTTTGAAGCGTAGGTATGCTTCTTTTAAATCTAGTGATGCCAACCAGGCATCTTTGCACCTAGCACAGGAAGTAATTGAAGAGTCAGCATCTTGAATTTTGGAATCTCCAAAAAGGTGTTTAGAGTAGACAGGTCCAGGATAGGACGCCATGAATTGTCTTTTCTGGGTACCAGGAAAAGTCTAGAGTAGAAACCTTGTCCCTGTTCCTCTTCTGGTACCAGATGAATAGCCCCCATGCTTAAGAGAGAAAGAACTTGTTTTTGGGCCTCTGACCACTGATTTGGGAGTAGGTCAGGCCACCCACTTGGTGTTGGCAACGTGTGGAAGTGAAATCTGTATCCCTGGAACACTATATTTAAAACCCATTTGTCCTGGGTAATGAGTTCTCAATTCTTTGCATGAAGAGCAATTGCTCCCCCCAAAGGGGCAGCCAGTTGATAAGTGCTTGGAAATTTTAAAAGGAAGTCATTGGGACAGTTTACCATAGGGGGGAGTCTTATTACTCCTAGACGTGGAAGTGGAGGCTCCCCACTGCTTAGTTCTGTGAGTCCCCTGGGACTGAAACCTGGGGTTTTTGTTGTGTCTGGGTTTGGCTTGAGAAGACCTGGAAGGGGCTGGAAAGGACCAATTCTTAGAGGGCCAGTGCCTACTAAATCTAGGAGGCTGAACTCATAAAAAATCTTTAACAGTTTGCATAGATTTAGCTTCATCTTCCATCTTTTTAAGAACTTCCTCAGCCTTGTTGCCAAACAGGCGGTCCTGATTTAAAGGAGCATCCAACAATTTTGCTTTAACATGATCAGGCAAAGATTGCTCCTTAAGCCAAGCATGCCTTCTGAGCACAGACCCAGTTACAGCAGCCCTGCAAGAGGCCTCTAATGAATTAAAACCACATTGCAAAGTATGTTTTACAACTTGTTTGGCAGAATGCATTAAATCCTGTAATTCTTTATTTTTCCACACAGTCAGGAATCAACATCATTTTCTGTTTAAGCAGTCCAATAACATGTTGATGATATTTTAACATATGAAACTGGCAGTTTAAAGCCCTAATGGCCAAGGTTGCAGAAGTGTAAACCTTCTTACCCCATCTATCCAGCGCCCTGGAGTCTCTATCAGAAGGGGTAGGATGTTTAGCAGTAGAATCCTTAATGCCCTTGGGCCCCTTGTGAAATAGTCTCTGGATCTGCAATAGGATTTTTGAAAAGGAACTTGTGGGATTCAGAGACCCTGTAGTATCTGTCAGGTTTTCTGGGAGCAGGAGGCAGGGAATCAGGGGCCAAACTAGATTCCGAGAAAGCATCACAAACAATGTCTAGTACAGGAGGAATTGCTAAAGGCCTATGCTGAGGTAGGAGAAGGAAATCACTAAGCCTCTTTTTTGAATCAGAAAAATCCTGGCTTTTCCAGTGGAAATGCTCCCCCAAAAGAAAAATCCTCAGGAGGGGAAGCAGAGGGAATAGAGTCCTCTGCATCAGAATCCTCATAAGTAGGTAAGGGCATATCCACATCATCAGAAAAAACAGAATTCTGATCAGAAGATTCATAAATCAACTTCAGTCCTAGGCCTCTTAGAAGGGGGGGGGGGGTTGGCTACCCTTGATTAGAGTTATTAGATCTTCAGCCGTTCTTATCATTTGTATTTTAGGCCTAGAGGTCTGAGCATGTGGCCTGGGCATCGGTTTTTTAGACATGGATCGAGATTTAGGCCTAAGTAAAGAAGGAGGTGTCGGTTAAATATGCAAGTCCATAGGCCTGAATACACCCTCACAAGCCGGTGCCTGCACAGCGGCTCCAGACCCATCCAAGGTAGAGACATCCACGGGTTAGACAGTTGAAGCATCTCGTGGCATACCAGACTCCGAATGGGTCTCAGTAGAGGCCTGCGAATCAGAAGTAGCGGGTATCAGAGGCTGCAAAAGCGCCTCACTGAATACCGGCGACTGGATTAGGAGAAGCATTGTCGGCAGTTTTGGACCTCGGTGGCCTGTCTCTGTCTTTATCTTTGCGTTTTTTCAGAATCCCAGTAGTTGGATGGCTAACCAATGACATTTCTGGATAATTAAACTGAGTACCGAAATATTTAGAAGTGAAAATATACCGACGACCGATGGTGCGCTGATTAAATAAAGCACAAAACTGACAGCAAGGTACATCATGGTCAGGGCCTAGGCAAGGAATACAGTACGAATGAAAATCTTTATGAGGTATTTGCTTTCCACAAGTAATGCAATTAACTTTTACTGACATCGGTAAGGAGCAAGAAAAAGTTTCCCCAACGGGGTACTTAGCTTTAGTTGAAGACATCGGTTCTGAAACTTGAAAACGAAAATTTTAGGAGTCGGCTGACCGGCACTTGCGAACTGCTTCTACTTCGGGCACCGCATGGCAAGAAAGACTGATGTAATGGCATCGGCTGCATGTTTTATACCCCTGACGACCTGACATCATGGAAGAAGGGACAGCAACCGACACAGGACCCAAACTTTGTTAATCAGGCCGACTGAGGGCTACCTGCAAGCAGATAACCCAAATGTAATGACTGCAACAGTGAAACACGAAGAACATCCTGGATAGACAGACAAGAGAGACTGCAGTATCCATTAGACTGAGAAGATGAAGAACAAAGGAAGCTGGTAGCATGTGAAGCAGTAAAACTTGGTTGGCTTGAATCCATAGGGACAGTAATCTTGAGGGAGGAAGTCTGGCAATCTGACTGGTGGTGTCCAAATGGCATCCAATAAATTCTAGAGCATGAACAGGTTCCAGTATGGGTTTATCAAAACCGACTGTGAAGCCCAAGGAGAGGCACAGATGGAGCAAGAAGTCTCTCACCTGACTCAGTGATGCCCTTCAGGTGTCCAGGTGCGGAATGACTGAGCATCACTGCACCTTGAGCCAAGCATTTGGTAAACATCTTGGGAGCTGTGATGAGGACAAAGGGCAGTGCTAAAAATTGGCAGTGACTGGCAATCAGCCTGAAGCAGATAAACTTCTGGAATGCTTCACTATCGTTATGTGACAGTAGGCAACACTTAGGTCCACTGAGCACATCCAATCGTCCTTCCTCAATACAGGTGGAATGGACTGCACTATCACCTTCTGGAACTTTATCTGTTTTACAAAAAACATGAAAATATGCTTGGATCCAAAACAGGTCTGAGGTCCTTGGCTTTCTTTAGCACCCAAAAGAATCCTGAACAGACTCTATCTTCCATGCTCTGGTAACATCTCCTGGATGTGTCTTTTTAAGAGCAGATTTCAAATCTTTGCTGCTGTTTCCCTTCATTTGTGGGGTGGTATGTCTGGAAGGGTTTTGTCTCAGACTTGGGGTAAACTGAAAGGGAAAGGTGTACACTGAAAATTAATATCATCACCCAGGTATCCAATCTGATGGCCTCCCAAACTTGGGAGTGGAGAGCCAAGCAACCCCCTCCTCCCAATG